>NC_069723.1:23135134-23237634 GCF_027358585.1 Pangasianodon hypophthalmus | reverse complement strand
ATCACTGCTCTTTCTTATCCCTGGATCAGGGGTACTGAACACGATCATGTGGGTGGAGCTAGAAATCTCATCACTGAAGTATCCTGATAATGTCAGAACTGCACCGTGAGCTTCAGATCTCCAGAGATCTTTGTTGATCCTGAAGGACATTTTAGTGCTCAGGACAATACAAATACTAACGACTAGACTTGTTTTTAAAGGGGAACTTCACATTTACATTATTAAATGTAATGTTTAAGGAGCTAATTTATTGTTTGTTTATTTGTTTGTTTGTTTGTTTGTTTATGTACCCACAGTCATGTGTTCTTCTGGTTAATATTTCACTTTATTTTACAAATAAAATCCACAATTTTTAAGTTAGGCCAAATCCTAAATGAGCAAAAAATTTTTAATATTAATAATAATAATAATAATGTTGATTGATATAATGCATCATACTTTCAGACATTCTCAAAGTGCTTTAAAATGTGAAGAAAAAAAGAGAAATAAAGCAACAAAAAAGAGAAAAAATAGTAAAATAGAAAATAATAGAAATGCAAGAGCAGTAACAGAAATATAATAATAATAATATGAAATATTAAAAATATAATAAAAGTGCAATAAGTATAGAAAAACATTGATTTTTGGCTGTAGATAGATACATATATTAAAATATGAATAAAAATAGAACAATAATTTAAAATAAAAATTAAATTATATTATATTAATTCAATTATATAAATAAAATAAAAATTATAAAAATAATATAAAATGTGCTGTAACAGTAAAGTGCCAGTAAATGTATGGCAAATAATAAAAGATATATTTACATAAAATAATAATACAGCACAACAAACATATTGTGTCTCTAATAGTTCATAGTGGGGAAATATAATTAATAATTCACCCTGTGAGGGGAAACAAGTTAACGACACACACATTTTCACGTAAAGTTCATCAGGAGTCTCCACCTTACAGTTTTTAAAGACTCCACCTACTCTCATGGCTTCCTGGGACTTGTTTGTATTTACTGTAGTTTTTGTAACTCAGACTTTTGAGGTTAAAGCTCCATCTAGTGGTAGCTGTTGATATTACACACTGCTTAAATAAAAAGTCTGTTGCTGAAGGGTAAAAAAGAATAAAAACATGACAGGGTTTGAAAAAAGGAAAGAATATTCTTAAAAATATGCCACAGAGATTAATCTGTAGATTTATTTAAAGAATTGTAAAGCAGGTTGTTATTCTGAAAGACGTTTATGGACTTTTTACTCGTGACGCAGCACACTACAGGCATTTTCATTTTTTAGATTATTTGATCAATTCCATCTAGAACATGTTTTCTCTTTAATTGTAGTAATACAAATGTCAAAACTCAAAATGAACATGTTTACTTCACTCACGACCTTTACATTAACCTACACTTAGCAACGTTAAAGAAGGCATTAAGCTCCGCCCACCACGCAATCACGTCGCGTCAAAACGATTTTCTCAAATTTTTCACAACTAAAAATCTCAGTTTCTCGATGAGCTGCATTCATGTTCATTTCTATCCATTACTAGAAGGATTTTACAGATTTATTTCTCCCAAATATTGTTTGGTTTTGGGTTGATGTTAGATCTTTTTTTTTATAATTATTATTTATTAGATTTGAGAGTTCTCTAATTACAAATAAAATACCTACAGATTTTGTGCTGTTTTTATTGTTGATCACTGGGTTGATTTTCTGTTAAGCGCATTTTCCCATCATTATGTTTCATTATTGTTCTGATTCATAAATCAAAAACAGTGTGAAATCTGTAAGACATGTTATTTGTAATGGTCAACTCTAATATTGACGTGTGTAAATAAGTACTGTAAGACTGTTTGAATGAAAACAGAATTAACATATTGTACATTTTCACATCGTTGTTGCTTGCCACCAAATAATGAATGAATAATTAACTACTGAATGGCCGTTTGTTTGAAAATGAAATGCTGGTCTCTGACGGTTGCACAGTAAGGCACACTCGTTTTCCATGAGGGTGCCAATATTTATGGAACTGACTCTAAAGATGTGTAATTGACCCGCTGAAAAGTTTCCACTGCTGTTTTTCAATCATTAAACCAAACTTGGAATAAAAAAGTACTGTAACAAGCTTTCACATGTCTCTGATTTGACTGAAAGCAGGTCAGACTGGTTCAGGGCTGAAAGTGGAGAAAGCGAGTGTGTTATTGTGATTATTAGCAGATCGATGTAGCTGAAGTGAGTCTCTGCTCGTGTTGATTATCGTCTTTGTGTGGGATGGGATGTGATGTGTTAGAGCTTTAGGAAGTAAACCAGGAGCTGAGTGTCATAGTAAAAGTGCTTGTGTTTGCTCAGTGAAATCTGCTGTGAAAGCTCACAGGCTCTGGAGGTTCATTACAGCGCAATACGTCCAGACGTCTACTGTCTAATCACCGCTTTCCAGACGGCTCATCACTTTATTCCTCCTCACCACACACACACACACACACACACACACACACACACACATAAACCCACACACACAAACACAGACACGGTACAGCATAGGATTATATTAATGTGCTTCTTCTCAAATGTTATCATCTGTATACTAACAGCTCACACACAGGGACTAACGAACGTGTGTAATCGTTGATATGGTGAAGTTTTCTATTAAAAGATATTTATTTAACATTTATAGAAAGAGTCTCCAGCTCGTGTCTTTGTAACAGTCAGGGGTAAAGCTGTAACTTTTCTGACATTTTCAGTACACACAAGTTTAAGCTTTGTGGTTTCTCAGTAACATGACAATCTGCAGAGAAAGAAAAAAGAAAAGGCAGGTGAGGGAACGGTTTAGCTGTTTATAGCTGCTATAGCGTAAGTGAGAGCAGGAACTAACTAGTTTCACAGACTATAAACGGATAAAAGAATAATGACGTCGTTGTTATCATTCTTATTAATTATCATTGTAATTACTGATAAATTGCTCTGGTGTATGAGGAACAAAACACTTTAGGATGTGCTGTTTTAGGAAAATAATCAACTTCAGGTTATTGTCCATATTGTTGCGTCCACTTTGCTGTTTTAAAGCCATGTAGTTCTCTAGTAGAATATTACAGGGTTCCTAAACTTTTTGGGCAAATGACCCCAAATAGACATTATGAATGATCTCTGGCTCCAAGCCTTGACCACCTTATATTTATTTTAACAGGACTACTGTAACATTTGAACTTTTTATTATCTCAGTAAGGTCCAGTAACATTTCAGTAATGTTCAGTAATGTTATTAGTTCAGTAACATCCACATGTGCAATGTAATTGAATAAAAAACAAATGACTGTTCACTATTTGCACTGATTTTCCAGTCTAGTGGGAAGTGTTGTGTTGTTATCTGAAAATAATCCACGCCGCGGTGGTGTGATGCGACCTGACACGAAGCAGAGGATTCGGGTTTATACTTAACGTATGACTTTGCTAAGCGATTTCATGCACAGCGATGTTAAACACACTGACAAGCTCTGTTTCTCTTTAAAATGTCGTCGTGATTGTTGTCATGAACTGTGTCTCAAATTGAAACTCTGACTTTACATTCGAAACTATTTACTAATCTAGACAATGTAGAAGACTGGAACACAAAACAGAGCTTTCGAGAGGTTTGAAAGCGACATGAAAGGTTTTAAAAACTTTAAAACGCTAACAGGAAAACCAGGTAGTGTTAGTGCTCAGTAACAGTCTGGAATAGTACACAAGTATGTGATTTGACAGACGATGCTTGTCTGTTGCAGTGTTTGCTTAGAGGAAGTAGATGGATGGGGAAATGTTTCTGTTTTTATTGCTGAACTACGCTAGTGCACCGTGTCAGGATAGTGAAAAGACTAAAATAACAAGTACACTATTAATTTAAATGTGAGTCTGAATGTGACTCCCAGTAACATTTCAAAATATTAGCGCACACGGCCCATCTTCAGTATTTCTAATATTAATGAGTAAAATGAATGAAACGAAAGAGGAGATCGTGAGTTTCTCTCATGACCCCATTTGTAAATCAAGTGACCCCACGTAGGGTCGTGACCCCTCGTTTGGGAAACCCTGCAGTGTAGTGGATGAGTGAGAGATGAAGGTCTATTTATCTGTTTCTGGAGTTTATTTCTCGGTGAAAATGAGACCTGATGGAAACTGTAGTCGTTTTTTCTGTTATGATTAAAAGAGAAAAAAGTTCTAGTCAAACACTGTGT
Organism: Pangasianodon hypophthalmus; assembly: GCF_027358585.1. Classification (NCBI taxonomy): domain Eukaryota; kingdom Metazoa; phylum Chordata; class Actinopteri; order Siluriformes; family Pangasiidae; genus Pangasianodon; species Pangasianodon hypophthalmus. The sequence continues at coordinate 23,233,437 of NC_069723.1, read as the reverse complement.
ATATTAAAAAGAGGTGGTTGAAGGAAACACTGTCTCTCGTGATATCAGATTATAACATGATGTATCATGGCCGATAGACAGAAAGTCCTCTGCCGCTGGTGTGTGACGGCTGTGTGTGTGAGGTGTGCTTGACTTTGCACTCATTAACCTTCAGACGTCTCGCTTCTTCATTGATTGAAGGATTTCTGGATCGGTGTTTGAAAGGACAGAAGGAAGGTGAGCTGGCTGATTGATCAGGTCGCTGTGGTAAAATGATGATACGGTCTAAAAGGCTCTCAGCATGACTGATCTGTGTGTGGCTAATCCAGCAATGTTTTGGGAAAAAGTCACTGATCCAGAACTTTGAGACAGTTTCTGTATCTGTGTTTGGTTGTGGTGTGTTTCCTGAGTGTTTCATCAGCTTCAACCCATTTCCTGACTCCACAGCTACCACGTTCAGCTGGACTGTAGACCTCTGTGACGTCTTTCCGCACTCTCTCTTCACTCGCCACACGTCAAGGAGCCAATTAGACTCGGAAATCATTTGCCTTTTTTCTTTTTTCTTCTGTTATATTTGAATAGTTGTAATTAGGGCTGGGCGATATGATGATATACAATTGATATTGTGATATATGATGTCATAATACACTCTTCTTAGATATCATTGATATTGTGATATCTCTTTAAATTTTTTTAAAATAATTTAATAATTACAAACTAAATGGAAATGAAAGGAAACAGTTCTTTCTTTAAAAACACTGTTTAAAGACAAATTGTATATATGTATATATATTTTTTTTTTTTCCCCAGATTTCCTTACAAATTTCTCCTCTTTTCAGTATTACACTTTAGTTATTTTTATGAATTAAATAATAGTATCATTAAACTCAGTTAAACAATCTGTAGTTTTTACAGTTGTAATGCAACATTACTGTTTTACTGACAGTTTGTTAGCTAAATTAGATTTTATGATACATATCGTGTATGGTAGAAAAATTTTTGTTGTATTGCCCCCACCTAGTTTTAATAATCCTTATCATTCAAAGTATCGAAAACTGGTGCCAGTTTTTTTTTTTTAGATGTTTTGGTACTCAATATATCATAATCAGTAGTAAAAAAAGGTTTGGTGTGTGTCTATGCTCAGTTCCAGATCCTGTAGCAGCTGAGTACATGGATGTTTATTAGACAAATAATTATAAGACGAATAACAGCTACCTGGTTAGTGTCAGAACCTCAGTGTGAGCAGAGATGCAGAAAGAACTTCCTGAGACAGGTACAGGTGCAGTACAGAAGGCCAAACTTCACGCAATGTGCGTAGAAGCTCCGCATTATAACATCTGAGTGTGCGGATTCGAGTCATCACTCAAAAATACGCCAAAAGTGCAATCTTCTTTTTTCTTTCAGTAAAAACAGCAGAGGGCCAATCATCATATTAATCTGAAATGATGGACAGTTGCGTAGGTGTTTTTTAACACTCCGACATCAACTGACAACTCCTCCGTAAGCCCCGCCCTCTTTCCCAGACTCACATTAGTAACATTTCCGACGTTCACGTGTAGAATTGATTTTCCTGCTTGAGCAGTGTGCTGACACGACGTCCGCGCTTCCCGTTGCCGTAAATGGGGAATGTTTTGAGTTCATTAAAATGAAATAAAATCAAAATTAGTATATGTTTAACTTAGCTAACATTACACAAGTATAGTCTAATGTTAGATTTTTAAATATATTTATTAGGGATCCACCAAAAATGGTCAAACTCACCACTTTTGGCATGTTTGGCATGAATTCTGCAAAGTACCAGGATATTTTTAGGACAAAATCTGGTTGCCTCTGCCACGAGGTTAAGACTTGACTGTAGATGGAGTTTTCAACATAATAATGACCCAAACGTACACAAATCAACACAAAACCAGTGTTTCGTGAAGAACATGTCAGTCTCCGGATCCGAATCCTGTTGAAAAACCTCGGCTTTGAATTGTAAACAAAGTCGAAAACTTTAAATGTTCTGCATAGAGCAGTTCAAGTCCAAGATTCTCTACAAGTGTCTCCAGCCTTACAAGAAGTGTTAATTGTGGTGTGCCAGTCATTTTTATTTCGCAGGTAAATCACTTCATGATAGGAAAACAAATAAAAGAAACTGTTCAGCAACTTCACGTGTTTAGACTAAAATGTTACTCATTTATAGGTAATTTTAATGAAGGGTGCCAATAATTTTAATTTAGGGAAATAAATAAAGAATGAACAAATGAATCTGTCTTCCTTTAAAAGAAACTGTGCATGTTTTTGTTTATCTATGGCGCTGTTTGGACGGGATTAGTTTTTCGGATATGTGACAGTTATGGAATGTTGTTGTAGGACTTGTTGTATAAATTCTCACGGGATAAGTGATAAGAAGTGGGCGTGTCTTCACGATGTATGCACACTCATCACGTTAAACATTCCACGCATACTACAAATGCCTCATTTTGCGCTTGATCATTAGTAGGTCACATGACCACAGCATGTTTGTCATAACTTGTGGAAGCATCGCTTCTCTGACGTGTCCTATAAAACCTCGTCTATATTTTACCGTTCTAAGTTTTAAACTTTTCGCTAACGTAAAATAAATCCTGTCCTGTGTCTTGTCCTGTTTATTATATTCCAGTGAGTGGATAAATCAAACCCGTCCATCATAAGAGCACTGTGTCATTATTAAACCATTACCATGAGGGTTCAGGATGTTTCCTGTTAACCTTCATCGCACACACGGCGATAATAAATCAGCAGAGATGGAGAGATTACGGCTCGTTAGGAAATGGAGGTGTTGATATTACAGAGCGAGGGTGAAAGCAAGTGAGCTGCTCCGTACGTTTATGAGAAGGTCAGAACAAACACGAGGAACGAGTCTCTCTCTCTCTCTCTCCTCATACAGCTTTGAATTAAGGCTGAAGTTAGTGAGCAGTGCGATAATGGATGATGAAAGGAGAGGTGAACGGAGGAGACGGGATGGAGGGAGAGGTGGAGAGATGGAGCTCAGGGTTTTATTGCATGCTGCCGCTAGAAATGCTTTAAATCACACACACACACACACACACACACACACTCCAGACAAGGTTAGCTGAAGAATAGCTCTCGGTGTGTTGTACAGGGACGTCACTGCAACTTTTTATTTTTTTAGCTGATTTGATTCGACCTTTGTCTGTGAGATGGCATTTACATCTGAAGGCTGTGTTCCTGCTAAACATCCTGAAAGATTAATGGCTCTCCTTTTTTTTTACAGGATATAAATCTGGATGTGAGATTTTGCAGTCACACATCGTAAAGGAATTTTTTGGTCAGTCTTTGTTGGTGCCGTTGCTAGATGGCTGATAACACGGCTGTCAGTGCGGCAATCTTTTAATTAAAAGCTCAGAGTGTGTGTGCTGCTACGGCGCTCGTCTAAAATCCACCAACAGGAGGACGGCGTAGGGGGACGCCAAAACTTATGAAACAGCTACAGATACGGTAGTGACGATGGCAATAAACAAAACATGCTAATAGACAGAATATCTCCTTATTACCTCAGATTCAGTTTGAAGAACATTTATCTGTGTTCTGCGTGAGCTGATTGATGACATGAGCAGAACGTAGCAGTTTTATTAACTTCATCATATAATCGGATACTGAGAACACACAATCACACAGACTATTTTATTAAAATCCCGTACGTTGTGACGTGTAATAATCTTAAAAGAGCAACATTAGATGCATGGATGTTCACAGACACTGATATCCTCTAGAGTGTTGTTCACTCTTATTAATTATTCTTCATATTGTTGATGGAAGCCATTAATTGTCTAACTTAATTAACCTGATTAGCTAATCAAAGCTGACATAACACTGTAACCTCATCTCTGTGTCTGCTTTATAAAACCTTCACCTACCTCTCACCTTTCCAGCTAATTAGCTAATTAAGCGAACTCAGTATGTAGAGTATATGGAGAAGTGCAAATCCAATGTCTGCTAATAGCTCTTATCATGAAGTCAGGCTTTAATTATCTCTCATATTAGAAACGACCCGATCTGCTAAAGTCCCAAACGCTGCTGGAAATTACTGGATGAAGGAAACTAATTACACTTCAGGTGTGTTTTCATTCTTTTTTTCACCTTAATTATTCCTTCCGCCACGTCTGTTTTTAGGAGAACCGTGACACTTAGATATGAGCATGGAGAAATTAGGACACTTCGAAATGAGGAGGATAAAAACAGAAGAAAGGATAAAGGAAGAAAATTGTAAAAATTAAAAAAAAAAAAAAAAAGCGAGTGGTTATACAGAAAGCATTTATGATCAAGCGCAGACGATGATGATAAGCAAATGATAACAACAATAATAACAAAACAAACTTGTGTGTGTGTGTTTATATGTACGCACATTAAGCAATTAATAATTATAATCAAACAATCTGTCAGTTATTTTTATTTTTAAATAATAGGCTAATCTGACAGTTGTTCCTGGTCTAATGATACTAATTAAATTAAATTTTAAATAAGAATTTTGACAATTTTCTCTTTCTTTCATCTTTTCTTTTATCTTTTTATCAACCGCATCTTTTCGAACTGCTGCCCATGCTGCGTCACAGGGCAGCTTAACACACACTCAGAGAAAAGCGCTATCTGCCCTCTTCCTCATACATGAGCTCACAAAAGGCTGCGATTGGCTAGTGTCACTGTGATTGACAGGGGAGAGAGCGTATGCCCCTCCCACTGTGAGAGCACAGCCAGTTTTGCTCTATCTGATGACTGCGACGTCATCAGGATCAGGAACTTACGATTTCCAGATAACAGAGCAAACACTTTTCTGCTGCGCCACTTTAATGGTGAGCGATACTACATCAGTTTCCTCCATGTAGGTGTTGCTATTAAAAAGCCATAATTAAACTAAACTAAACTAAACTAAAAGTAACAGGTCTCATTAAAGTATGAAATTGTTACACTAGTATTTCATATTTTTTCATATATTTTACTACTACATAGCAAAAATAACAAATCACTCTGATAAAATGTTCCACAATATTAAGCTAGTGCTGCAATTTTTTACTACGGTTTAACATTTGAGACTCTTGCTTGTTTTTTGGTTGCTCTCTCATTTGTGGCATCATATATAGTGCTTCACTGTGTGACTGTACGGAGAGCCACAGGACATTAAGGTCATGGAACAGAGTGAAAAAGCACGTGGTGTCATGCTGTTACAGGAAAATAATCAATGATGGGGTGGTGTGATGAAGTGGAGTTACTGTTACCACCCTGAAGTTGCTTATTTTCTTCTAACCTCACATCCTGAAGTGTTTTATTCCTCTCCCACTCCAGCAACTTCACAACAGTTACAATGGCTTATTTATTAAAGAATGACATATCACACATTTTATCCGTTTGTAGTTACATTTAATGTTGTGGAACGTCCTTGAATCAAGTTCTCACTTATTTTATAGCAGCTATAAACAGTTCCCTCACCAGGCTTTTTTTATTTCTGTCTTGTAGTTAAGAGGCAGAAACGCAAAACAAAACGCAGCTTGTCGTGTTCCAGAGGACCACAAAGCGTAAACTCCTCTGTCCTGAAGGCTGTTTCGAAAAAGCTTTACCTCTGGCTGTTACAAAGCACTGACACTGGAGACTCCTTCCATAAGTGTTACATAAACATCTCCTTACAGAAAACTTCACCACATCAACGATTACACACGTTTTTCTTAAATCCAAATACATGTTCCTGTGACTGAGCTGTTGCTATAGAAACGATAACATATTAGAAAGTGTGTGTGTGTGTGTGTGTGTGTGATCGATAATAAGGCAGTGATTGAAGTGAGAGAAGATGCTTTGCGTTGTAGTTTAGCCGTAACTGCCTGAAACAGCGCATTAGTGCATTAGTGCAGCTTCTCTGTGGAAGAGAAAGAAATTCTCTCAGCTCGAGTTATCTGACCTGAACACTTGACACTCGATCACACTTTGTCCTCCCTCCTCCCTGTCTCTCGCTCTGCCTTTCCCCCCCTCCCTCACACACTCAGACGCACTGTCAAGGTTGCAGGATTGAAACCCTGCCTCTGATTTATCTCCTGTTTTCATATCAACATTGGCTCCACTTCCGATGAACCAGCATTAAAGCTGGGAGGAGAGAGAGCGGCTCTGAGGCTGTTTCAGGGACTGCTGGTAGTCGCTGAGGGAGCACTGATGTGTGACTATCTCCCTCACACCTGGCCATGACACTGAAAGCCGTTCATCATCATCTTCAGACTGACATGCATCTCACTTTCTCCTCATCGAGTGATAGCACTTCTCCAGAACTGTGTCTCCGCCCGCACTATCATTCGGAATGGCATTAATTCTTGATCGACTGGAAGAACCGGTAGAATTGAGAAGGAAGGAGGAGATTAGCGAGGCAGCTCAACATGGAAGTCTTACACCGCTTGTCCTGAAGTCCTCTAAGGAACTTAGGAAGAGGTTGAAGTAGTCCGTGGTGGGAATATGACAGCGTCTGTGTGTGTTAGAGGAGCGGCGTCTCATCTCTCATAGCTGTGTGTGATGTAAGGAAGCGGATATTTGTGTTGGAATGATGACGGGGCGACTTCTCCTCCTCACCTTGTTGCTTCTGAGCACCTGGATATCACATGGACTGTGCTGGGACGGGGACAAGCCGGGGAAGAGCAAGAGTGGGTGGAGATGGAAAGGGGACAGGTCTCGTAAGTAAACCACCCCTCCCTTCACCACCTTCCTTCACTGCTTCACAACTTTCTCACACGGAAAGTTCTTTCTCGCTTTACTTCTTTCGTTCTTTCTTGGGTAGCTCACTCGTTTTCCGTCTTTCACGTAATGTTTTTCTTCTAAATGCAGATAATGTGTACTAAACAGATACAAATACTGATATGAGAAGGAGGAACAATACTTACCGGAATGGTTCACAGGGCATCGGGTGTGCAGTGATTAGGACGTAACAAAAAAATTGCATGAGTTTGAGTTTTTTACTTTCATGTGGCAGACAGATATGAAGCTTGCGTGACAAACAAAGACCATGTTGATTAACAGGAAAATGCAGAGCTGCGTGATGCATTCACAGTGTTCCTTTATTCATCCTTAGGAACTGCCTGATCAAGGTTGCAGTAGAGTAAAGTAGGTTCGTTAAATTTGTTCGAAAATGTCACAGGCAGATACAAAACGAAAATATTTAGTATTAAAAAGTTTAAAAAACAGTCACACACATCTCGGGTTCAGACCTTTTAGGAACTGGAGTGATGTAGTTGAGGTTGAGGATGTGTCAGAGCCAGAATTCACACATCTTGCTGACTTTTCTACATCTTTTCAGTGTTTCTGGAAGGCAGAAAAAAAGCTGCGACACTTTGGGTTTAAATCTGAATACAGATACAGATAGTGGCATTGAGTTACACCCCAAATATTTAATATATATCTTATCCAATGTTTCTTACAAAAACTCTTGAGGTGCAACACTGCAAAGTATTACAAACTATTCTTATAATTGTTTCACATTTATAATCTAATTATCTGTCCAGTCCCCATTTTTTTTTCTCTCATTTGAGGTTAATAAGACAAAAATACCCAACTTGTCACATTTCCAAGAAACCAGAAAGCATAAACTTCTCTGTCCTGAAAACTCCCGTGTTGGAAAACTTCTAGAAAGACTGTTACACAAAGCTCTAACACTGGATAATCCTTACATACATGTGAAATAAATGCCTCCTTACAGAAAACTTCACCAAAGCAAGCCAGTACACATTAATATTTGTTAAATAACGCCTCATATTTAATGTTTTTTTTTTATTACACTTGGAATCCATCGTTACTGTGGTGTAATAAAGATGACTGACAGAGCAGTTTTCTCTTTATAGTTTCCTAGGCTTGTGTTTATCTGTTCTCTTCTCCTGCTCTGCTTTACGATTACACTGCTGTTGAGTTGTGATTGAGAGCGCACCCAAGTTGACGTTGATGAGCTGTATGCACTGTTAAAAAAAAAAAAAAAAAAAAAACACTGCAGAAGTAAACCCCTCTCAAAACATCCATTAGTAATGTTAGGCAGAAGTGCAGCAGGACAGAAAGCATGCACTTACCACAAGGCACAATGCTGTTTACTGCCTCCACTGTTGACAAGACCTTTTTTTTTTTTTGCTTGGGAACTTGATTGACTGCCAAGTGGATGAGTGTTACAAGGCTGCAAAATTTAATGTTCTGTTTCCTTTCAGGATTTTTACAGTCTCTTGTGTGTTCGTAACAAATAGACCAGCCTTATGGTCAGCTATTCCACTTGCTTGATGACTTTGACCTCACTTTCTAATGCTGGAGCACATTAAAGCTCGACCCGAGCTCTGGCTATGTCACTGACCTTCTGAAACACATGCTAGCAAAAGAGCTTCACTAAATCATGCATTGTTAACTGTCTCTCTGGGTCAATGCCATTTTTTTCTTCTTGGAGATTTACTGAGTTATGGTTCAACGAGATCTCACAGTTCGAGCCATCTGTAGCCTGACCTGACCTCTCCATGAACCGAGACTGTGAAACTTGAGTCAGATGGGCTTTATTGTACACACAGGTGTATTCTGATACTCCAATATATATATATATATATATATATATATATACTGATACTGCATGCTGGGGCTGTATCAGTTCTCATACTGTTATCAGGAACCCATGTAATTCCATGCTCATGTACTCGTGCTCATAAAAATGCTCCGAACAGCCACAACACCAGGTGATACTATGTAAGGCTTAGTGTAGGTTTACACACTGATGAACAGACAACATGAAATGACAGCAACCTGGATGTATTTCACGATTAATCATGACAATCAAAGCAGACTGTAAACTGAGCTCTGTGAAACTATGAAGAGGAGGAACTACAGCGTCTTCCTACAGCACAGGTGATAAAACATCTCATATGTAAAACTCAGAATGAGGAGTTCATCGCTGGCAGCAAACGGAGGTTAGGTGAGAAAAAAAAGTCTACCGATGATGCTTGGTGAGTGAAAATAACAGCTCTAACCCAGTATGATGTTGATGATGTTGATAATCGGTCATCAGTACAGCTGTAAGACTGTAGCACTGGAGATCTCAAGTCTCAAGACTTTTTCTGTAATGACTTGGACTTGTCTCGAACTTACTGGCATTTTTACTTGGACTCGTCTCGGTCATGGGCATTGGTCTTGTTAAATATGCTCTAGGTCTTTAGGTTGTCTTTTCTTTGCACAAAGTTTATCAAGAAGTAATAAATTAAAAAAATATGCAGAATATGGTGCTATGTGGTCACTGAAATAAAGGCTTAAAACAGGACTGATGGTTTCTGCTCTTGATCATGACTTTGCCTCGATATTATTTGGTCTTGATCTTGACTTGGCCTTGACCCATTAAGACTCTTGACTTGGTCGTGGCTAGCCCTGGTCTTAGACTTGACAATAGCGGTCTTGACTACAGCCTTAGTCAACGACAACAAGGGATTTCAACACAATTAAAATAAAAGCGTATTTTACAAACAAAACCCAGTGCAAACCTTCTTCATCCAAGCTAACTAATGTAGCAAGCGAATGCACTTTATTTAAAATCAACTCAATAACATTATAAAAAAGGAGCCTGGTAGTCTAAGCACATGTATGCACTTTTCTTGAACACTGTTTACACCGGTCACACAGAAACAGAGCTAAATAAAATGTCCTGTTATTGAATAATATGATGTAGGGTACTGATTTTGTGCTTCATATGAGAGATCCTTCTCACTAGTCGCTTTGCCTTGCGGAGAGCTTTTCAAAATGACACGAGTGTGTCTCCGTTGCCTATCTGTGTCCTGGAAGTAAGGTCTGATAAGCTGTTTAATGATTCTCACTCATAAAAGTTCCATCAAAACACACACACACCAGAGCCACTAATTATATGCATGAGCACCTTGCCTATAAAAGCGATAAAGCCGTACAAGCCAGTCATCATAACCTGCAGATAAATTACACCGTAATGACTTTCTGTAACCGAGGATGTTGTCTTTGAATGACAAATTGCGTTTCGCTCTTGTTGTTATGTGTAATAGATTTCTTAGAAAATGAGAACAAGGACTGAAGGGATTTTTGGCCAGTGACTGGCCCGCAGCTTCTCTGTTAGGATGTATGATATGTGGCCCATCAGCCGACAAGCTGCAGTTCTTCCTTTCACCTGAAGGTGGCAACTGACTGTGTTCACACTGTTAGCTAAATTCCAAGAGAGTTTGTTTCTCTGACTACACCTCCGAATGAATTTACTGAAGGATATTTAGTCATGGCTACAGACAAAAAGCACGACAGTGAGAAGGGGCGATTTCACAAGAGCTGGACACAAGAATACTTTCTCATCGAGAGCCAGAGCAAATGCTATGCCAAGAGAATGTTGCGCTAATTCAGGAATTTAATATCATGAGACTTTATGAAACAAAGCATGGGCAATGCAAAAAATATTCTGAGGATAAGAGGGCAGAGAAACTGAAGCAGCTGGAAGCTCTCCTGGCAGAAACAACTTTTTATCAGAGCAAACAGAGCGCCGAACGTTACTAGAGCTAATAAGTGGCGAATCCTACAACCACTTCACATGGAAAGCCTTTTGTGAATTCTTGTGTCCTTAACTAAAGTGGTCAATGTCATTTGTCCGGGAAAAAAGCACAATTTTTTGAATATCATCTTGTGAGTCACAACACAGCTGATATATATTATATTTACACTATATATACACTATATTGGAGCTCTAAAATAATATTGTGGTGACCAGCCCTCGGGTATTTTGGTGAGGTCTAATCTGGCCCCCTTTAAAAAAAGTTTGGACGCCCCTGCTGTAAATACCATAAACATACATTATGACTTTATTTGAGCTCATAAAGTGTGTTAATCTGGTGAGATTTTCACGTCTAAAACATTAACGATGTTTGGATTTTAACTGATGCTGGAGTGGCGTTACTGCAGTAGAGCTACACACTGAAATATCTTTTTTTTTTTTTTAATTAAATAGTAATACGTTTTTTTTTTCTTAGGCTTAGATTATGTAGTGTGTAGTGCACTCACCTCACCGTACAAGTCCCTGTGAATTAGCCATTACTATAAAAACCATAACATGTAGTAGCATCCCTAGCAGGCACTCATTTGCATATCCGTGAACCTCCGTCATCGGTAAGGTATGTTAGTGTTTGATGTCTTTGTTTTATTAGCATTAGTGTTGTTCTGGGTTGTGCGTGCTGACCGGTGGTACACCAGCATGTTGCTTTGTATTTGTTTGTGTTTACCGTCCAGAGGAAGTGCACTGGAGTCGGGATCATCTGCCACAGCCTAGGAATACGACCCGGTTTCTGTAGCTACCCTGCAGGTATTTTTGATGGTTGTATCCCTGCACAGATTAATAAACCAAATCTATGTCATCTGCATGACTGACGTGCCGTTTGAGCACCTAGGCTCAAAACAAACATCGCATTACAAAGAAGAATAAGTATCTTCAGAATTAAGAGGGAAATCAGATGTGAACGTTTACAGTAGATGTGACTCAACCGGCCAGCCGTTAGATTTGAATGAACCTCATTTGTATGTGGCTGATTTCGGATGAGAAATCTATTCCTACCTAAGGGTTAGGGAAATTCCTGTTCCTGTAGTTTTTACACATATGCAACCGTATCAGATCTGTCAGACATCAGTGAAAAATAACTCAGCAATTGGAGCCATAGAGAAGTTCTCAGACTGTTTTCTTTTCCTTTTTTTTTAAATTCATGGCTCTTATTTTGTTCATGGCTGCTTTCATGCTTTCTACCAAAACACCTCTCAGAGCTTGTTTCAGTGTATTGAAAGCAATCTACAGGAATGATGTTAATCTTCGGCATATTTTGAGTGTTGTTTATTTAAATGTTGATTAGAGCTGATTCGATGTGGAGTTGCGTCTTCACTCTCAGCAAAACGCTCATCATCATTTCATGGCACCCTGAAGGCTGTATTCTTCCCCTGCCAAAGTGAACACAGTGTTCCTTTCGAACTCATTTAAAGTTTATAATCAGGCCTCGAGACTGCGTTTACATTCTATACACCAGACTCTAAGTTTCTTTTATTTAAAATCCATTCAATTATTCTACCTTGCGAAAGAAACCTTCGGCCAGAACCCGATGGAGCATGGACAACTATAAATAAGGGTTTTAAGAGCCTACGACTCTAATACATTGCTCCAGCTGGTGATTAAAATAAAGAACCAGATGCATTTGGAGGTCATTGTTCAAGTCTACTGCTCTCTCTCTCTCTCTCTCTCTCTCTCTCTCATTCACATGTGGCTCCAGGAGATTTGAAGACCCTATAATTAGGTAACAATGAGCTGTGAATCTCAATTACTGTATTTCCTGCAAGGTCAGAGCTCGAGCAAAGGACAAGAGAGGTGAGACACAGCGAGAGACCGGAACCTGGAGCAGGTTCTAAACCTTATAAACGTTTTTCTTTCTTTCTTTCTTTCTTTCTTTCTTTCTTTCTTTGAACAGGCCTTGATTTTTCTTTTCTCTTCACCGCATTTGGCATAGTGCATCGAAAGTGTGCAATACTTTTGTCAGTTAAATGTATGGCAGACTTCAAAAACCAGATCCGTTCTCGATGCATTTTTCATTTGACGGCTCCTCGCTGTAAGGAATGTGTCCTCAGAGTCAGCGGGTTATGAATTATGGAAGTAAAGTAAAGCCTTTTCCTTTTTTTTTCTTTTTTTTTCTTTTTGCAGTTGGAATGGAAAAACAGGTGGACAGCATGGACGAGGCACCGTCCATAAATTACATGCTATGAATGGTGATGTATTAAAAAAAAAAGAAAAAAACTGAGGTCTTTCAGTCCACTGTGGGGATTTGAGGTGAAAAGTTCACACTCAGGAATGAACTTCAGGGGATCAAACGGCAGATCAGAAAGTCCTTGAAGTTCATTTTGCAGTTCTTTATGGCTCTTAGGTGCCCTCATTTTTACACGTGTGTGTGTGTGTGTGTGTGTGTATGCGTGTGTGCGTGTGTGTGTGTGTGTGTGCGCACCCTGAACATCCTATTATATAACACAAGGACACATAAGCAGAACGGTACAAGATGTTACTCGTTTAAATGGGAAATGAAGGCTGTGTTTGAGAATGAAAGATGTTCTGCAGTGTGAAAGGAAGAAAAAAAGCAAAACAACAACAAAAAAATAAAAAAAAATCTCCTCATAGTTATTTAGTACTGTCATAGTTAGTACTGATTATAATGCCTGCTTTATTATTATTATTATTATTATTATTATTTCATTTTCTGTTGGTTACAATTTTTGCCATTATCTCATTCATATATCATTGTATTTTTATTTTTTATTTAAAATATCTTGCTTTTATGTTACATGATTATAGTATTGCATTTGACAACAAAAACGCTACTTCGTTCTTTAGTCCGCGTTTTCTATCCCTGATTTTATTTGGGTTTAAAGCCAAGTGCTTGTGTTTAAACAGGGTAGTCTAGACATTTAAAAAAAAAAAAAAACATCTCGGACGCGTCTACTTAAGACCTATCTGGCATTCTCAGGGACACGAACTATACGCATGTACAGTCGGCGTAAGCAGGTGTGTAACCTGACTCTGAATACGAGAAACTTTCCCTGTGTAAATAATAACAAACAGTAACTTCTGCACTTAAGTCAGATACTCTGAAAATGTGAATATGTACGTGTGCGGATATCAAATATGAAAGGAATTTTGAAAAAATATTGCTAATAGTGACAATTGCACATTAATGTTGTTTTATATTATGTTTTTTAAAAATCATTTCTTTAGCTGATTGGACAGGATCTCCACAAATCCCTCCTTAGGCTCTACTTTTACTTGGTGTAGTTCTAGTTTTTAGCTTTATTTGTCACGTATACAGTACAGTACATGTACAGAATTTGTAATATCCCAGCTTGTTAGGAAGCTGGGGTCAGAGCACAGGGTCAGCTGTGATACGGTACCCCTGGAGCAGATAGGGTTAGGGGCCCAACAGTGACAGCTGGGGCTTGAACAGCTGACCTTCTGATCAGTCTTAACCACTGAGAAACCACTGCCTGTACATGGGAATATTCCAGCAGGCAGCTTCTGCAAGGCATGAACAGGGCTTGAAGCCATGATCTTCAGTTTACAAGACTGACACCTTCCCATTGGCCATCATGCCTTGTTCTAGTTAGTTGTTTATTCTGTCACCAGTAGTGACCCGCCAGCTTTTCCCAGCTCACTACTGGCATGAACGGGGATTGAACCCATAAGCTTTGATTTACGAGACCAACACCTTCCCACTTGGCCATCATGCCTAGTTCTGGTAGTAGTTCTAGTTAGTTGTTCGTTCTGTCACCGGTAGTGACTCATCAGCTTTTCAGGTTCAGTCATGTTGATAAAAAAACCCACACTGAGATTTCACTGAAGTCATGAAAGCTCAAAAGATCTCGAGCAGGATCAGAAGCAAAAGCCTCATCCACATGATTTCTTGTTGAATTATTTATGTTTGAAATGAGGCAGTGAGCACGCAAGCGAGCGAGTGTGTGAGTGTGTGAGTGTGTGGTCCTGAGGTTTTAGGTTGAGTGTGTGATGTGTAGAGTTCGCTAAATTACACAGCTATGCATTAGCAAAGGAAAATATGACCATTAATGACTGTATCTATGTCAGGATTTAATACGAATACATTATTCAGTATGAAGAGATAATGTGTTCTAAACAGATACAAATACAGATATAAATAGGACATTACTTTTATTTATTTATCTTTATCTTACAGTTTAGGCCACGCCCACTGTAAATCCACACCCACTGTCTTAAATCCAGTTAGTGATATGAGTACTTGGAGTGCTAAACAGATGCCGTGTTGCTCCAAGCTGTTTTGTGACAGTGAGTAATATAATAAATATATATGTGATACATGAACACATTACAGATTACAGTAAATATACACAATGTAATATTCAGTGTAACTTCAATATGCAGTTACTTTTAGAAAGCTCAGGAGATGTGTGTATTATCATTGTTCACATCTCATGTCTTTGGGCTTGTTTGGGAAACAGTTGCTGTGCATCTGCGAGGCTAATCAGAGGAAATGAAGACTGACACTTCAAGGCCACACTCGAGCACAAATGAGATTGATTTTAATAAATGCACTAATTAGAAATCTGAGGACAGTCAACGGGAAGCGTGTGTGGTTGTGTTTCTTTTTTTTGTGGCTTGCTTTTCTGAAATTAGGCTTTTGTTTGCACTGATCACGCTCTGAATGGTAATTAAAGTAACACATATAGGAGTATGACACATTTAAATAATCAGAATTGTTGAATAATTGAAGGGTCATTCAGTTGGTCAGACATTATTGTAAACACGGAACATCCGATTTCCTGGTTCTCATAATTTTCCTTTCAGCAAAGAAAATCCACATTTATAAAAAAGTGAAAATCAGTCTGTCTACTAAACTAAAGAATCCTACTAAAACTTCTTCACTCGGTAGCCACCTTGGAGACGCTCCTCAGCCGTTATTTCCAGGCTCCTGTCTGCTTGGATAAAAAGAACCCTACTCTTATGTAATGGAGGCGAAGGCGGATGCAAGAGCCGATCAGAATTCTAATGAAAAAATGAACAACACAGACAACGTAAACTTGGACACAGAGAAACATGAACTAGGATCTCGAGGCAGAAAAACATACATGGACTAAAGAACATCACAAACCACTTAACAGCAAGGGAAGACAAAAGCTAGACAATAAGTGAGGTGCAAGAGGTGACTTAAATACTAGTGCTCATTAACAAAAAAATCATGACACGGGTGCAGGCAGTCATGTGACTTGATCCAGTGGGGCTGCTGTGGCTGATGGGAAACGTATTCAGCATAACCATGACACCTAACGTTGAGAAACCAGAAGCAGATGGACAACATGATGATAAATATTTTTCTGATTGCTCCAGCTACTCCATAGCTAACAGACCAAAGTGCTCAAAATACATCAGTGTAAGAATCTGTAACGTCTTTACCAACAAGACGATTGGGACATATCACCTCGTACCATCTCTGATCTCACACACACTACCCATGTGCTTTATATGAGTTTGGTTTACTGTAGAGAAAGATCCCAATTATAAGAATATAAACGCTTGATTACAATTATCTAAGCTCTTTATGATTATTTTCGATCATTGTTATTTTTGAATATTTTCATACTGCCAGTCCAAAGTTTTTGAACCCCGTTTATTAACATTTCTAGTTCAATTTTAAGAAATGGGTTGAAGGTGAGCACTCCTACAGCCCAGGTTCCCAAGCCGGGTCCTCGAGTATATGGGTTTAAGAAAACTGAGGCATGTTTGTGACTTTATTTTATTGGAAAAAAAAACTAAGCTGATTTGGACTGAATTTAATACATCATACTGTATATTTATGGTATAGTTACTATGGAAATGATAATGTATTAGAACGAAAGTATTAATATAAACCTGTGATTTGCAACTGCACTACTGTCAGAGCTGCTGTTATGGAAAATTAATCAACACCTTCTGACCAATAAGAATCCAGAATTCAGCAGTGGTGTAAAAGTTATTAGGGGGCCAGCACTGAAGGTGCATAGGCAACCTATTAGAACTGTATATTTTCTTCTTCTTCTTCTTTTTCTTCCTCAGTGAGAGTCTATGGCATCCTATACAACGCTTCGTACATTTTTTTAAAATGAATTTTTCCATAGAAGCGCTAATGATCCCTATGGCTTCTGGTCTTCCTCTGTTGCTTAGTGATGGGGCCAGAAAGTGCTTGGCCCCCTTAATTGCTGCTTGCTATTTTTTGTGCACTGTTATGCTGCCGTAAAGCATATATTACAAGAGTGACATAAAGTAAGTAATTATTATAAAGTAATAATTAATAATAAAAATCATCTCTAGTGGTAATTGTATGCCAATCATCATCCACAAATCTATAATGATAAAAAGTAATAAACAGTTTTGTGAGCAGTTTTATTATATTAGATCTTCTGGAGGCTGTAGGATACTGTGGCAGAAGGTCAAGAGGTGAAAAACATCCAGAATTGTTCCAGAAGTCCAGGGTTAGACGGGACACGGTCGTGCCAGATGTTTGATGCTTTTATGTGGGTTTTTTTTCTGTTTAACATGCGAATGTAGCAAAAATGTGCCACAGACTATTTTAATTTACAGCTGAGCAGATTTAGCGTGTCAGACGCCCTAATGAATTATGCTCGGCGTCTTGGTAAGCATGACCACGCTCCAGCTTTCTTTCTTTTCTCTTCAACATGGCCGGTTCTAGCAGATGGTGCTAGTTTAAAAATGCTATATACTCACTATACTATTTATTTTTATTCATTTAGTTAGTTTCCATTTATTTATTTATTTATTTATTTATTGTCCTTTTGAAAACCCTTTTCATATCCTGGTGGTTTCAAACTGATGTCTTAAATATATTTTTAACAAACAAACAAATGAGTAAAAAATGAGTAAATATTTAAAAAAAAAAAAAAAATCCCCACACTTCTCCATTCATTCCTTCCTTCCTTCCTTTATTTGTTTATTGATTGATTGATTGATTGATTGTTTGTTTGTTTATTCATTCATTTATTCAAACAGATAAACTAACAAATAGTATACAAACAGTAAACAAATAGTATTTATTTATTTATTCTTTCATTCATTTATTCATTCATTCAGTCATTTATTTATTTATTTACTTACTTACTAAAATTTTTTTTCATGTTCTCTTTCAGTTTTTTTTCCCGTTTTAACATGTGATTGTAGTAAAAATGTTGCCACTGACTATTTTAACTCGAAGCCGAGCAGATTTAGCGTGTCAGATGCCCACATGCCATGCTAAGCATGACCGTTCTCTAGCTCTAGCTTTTTTCCCTTTTTTTGTTTGTTTTTTATTTTCCTCTCTTCCACACGGAAGGTTCTAGCAGATGGCAGTGCTGTCGTCTGGGCTTCAGTGATCTGATGTCCTTCAGCGATAAATAAAAGTTATGCGGCGTGTGAGGGGGAGCGGGAGGGCGGAAAGAGCGAGGTGGAGAAACTCATTCAGCCTTTTGTTTTCTTTCATGTGTTCAGTGAGGAGGAATTATTTTCACACCACAGCGTGGAGATGGAGAATACTTCACTGCTGGATGGAGCGAGTAGTCCCGTTTTTATCTGTTTAATGCTGAACGATTTCTAAATGATTTCTTATTCATCCAGGAGAGGTGAGGTTTTCTGCAGGCTGCTTTTCTTTCAGTAGCATTGACTAGGCTGGCATTGCTCAAGTCAAATCATTAAAGTTGAGTGCAAAAGTTTGCATCCCCCATGGATTTTGAATGGGAGAGAAAAAAAACACAAAATGTCCGTCTTTTTTACACATCATCACCGCAATCAATCAATCAGTCAATCAATCAATCAATCAATAATTTATTCTTTTGTTGTTGAGAAGAATCAAAAAAAGTTCATATATACTGCACATATATATATATGTGTGTGTGTGTGTGTGTGTGTGTGTGTATATATATATATATATATATATATATATATAGAGTGCAAACTATTAAACTGATATAATTTTTTAAAAAACTTTTATTTCTATGAATAAACGTCTTCATCCCACATCGTTGTTGAATTCTGGATTCTGATTGGTCAGAAGGTATTGATTCATTTTCTATAACAGCAGCTCTGACAGTAGTGCAGCTGCAAACACAGGTTTATATTAATGCACTTCTTTGTACAGTAACAGCTCACTGACAGGGACGTGTGCACCGGATGCTCCTCATAAGCAGATTAAAAACGTGTGTATCTGTTGATCTGGTGAAGCTGGTGAGGGAGCGACTCATTTACAGCTGCTATAACGTAAGTGAGAACAGGGACTTGTTTCACAGATGTTCCACAACATTAACTGTAGCTATATACACTGTGGTACAGGAGGAATAAAACACTTCAGGATGTGCCGTTATTGGAAAATAACCAACTTCCATGGTAATTTTTAACAACTTGCTGAAATGCATTTATAATTCAGTCAGTCAGTAAATCGCCCCACAGACATCCTGCTGGAGCGAAGTGAACTAAAGCGATGCAGCAGCCCGTCATGCCGAGCGTCTAATGAAGGCCCTCAAATGTAGAAACGTCATAAATCATCAAGGCGTGTTATTATCATGGGATATTCTGCTTAATGGGTGTTAATAAGAGTGCATTAATGTAATAAATTATGTACATGTGGGTGTGAGGTATAAAGTGTATTCGCTTTGGCTACAAGCCAGCAGTGCTGAGTTAGTCTGGAGTGATAACAGGACAACGCTACACTGATGGAAGAGCTAACGGCTTTACAGAAACAGATTCATATTCAGGAAAATGCTCTGATATTATTCTGCTCTGTCATAAACGTCTTTACTGAGAAGGAAAAAAAAAGAGAGAGATTTTTCATAATAATTAGTTGCATTACAATATTAGGTAAGTGGAATTATCCTCGCTATCGAATATCCTCGCTATCGAATATCAGAGCATCTGCCAAATGCCATAAACGTAAATGTAAAAGGTAAGTAAGCAAAATTAAAAAAAATTACAAACAAATAAATACAATTCACCGACTTATTATTATTGTTTGTTTGTACATATATGAATTAATTAATATTCCTTCACTTCTTCCTTCATTTCTTCATCTTTCTTTCTTTCTTTCTTTCTTTATTTTATTTTTGGTCCTTTTTGAAAACCCTTTTCATATGGCAGTAGTTTCAAGTTGATGTTTTAAATATATTTTAAACATAGAAACAAACAAACAAGCAAATAAATAAATGAATAAATTCTCTTACTTATTCCTTTCTTTCTTTCTTTCTTTCTTTCTTTCCTTTATTTACTTGATTTTGCTCCTTTTTTTTTTTTTAAACCTTTTTAAATCTTGGGAAGTTTCAAGTTGATGTTTTAAATATAATTTTTAACAAACAAACAAACAAATAAAACCGCGCCTATAAACAACAACAACAATGATAATAATAATGATAATATTTTTCAGATTTACATCACTCTTGCTTGTAAGGATGTGTTAATCTCTCTTTAATGAATCTTCTCAGTAAAAACAGCATCTGTTGGATGTGAGCGTTCCAGCCTGCTGAAAGACGGAAGTTTTATTGCTCTCTGTTTTTCCACAACACACTGGCATCTGAGGCACTTAATCAGATTGGAGGACAGTGGCTCCTGCAAATCAGACCAATATGCTACGCTAAACCTAATCAGCGCAGGAAATAGCGTAATTACGTTCCTATCTTCAGCTAATCTGCTGTCCAGCTCCTCCGAGTGAATGATGATGAGATGGAGATGATGTTCACTGTGAGAGAGTTCGACTCATTTACATTCTTAATCTGATTAGATTTCTGTGATCTGAGTTTCAGTGAAAATGCTCTGAGTAAACTGAGTAAAGCGTTCAGTCACAACAGCAGCAAGTCATTAACAGTCATTACAGTTTTATTAATTCAGGGAAATTTCCTTCTAAACTGTCTGAGTAGTGAGGAATAAAACACTGGTATTGAGCTGTTTTAGGAAAATAATCAACAACGATGAAGCGGAGTTACTGTTACCATCCTATAACAACACATCCTGAAGTGTTTTATTCCTCTTATACCACAGCAAGTTCACAATGAGTACAATTTTACTTTTATTTACAGATTACCACGTTATACTTTTTATCCATTTATAGTTACATATAATGTTGTGGAATGTCTGAGGAACAAGTTACTTCCTGTTCTCTTCCTGTTGGAGAAAGAAAACGCAGCTTGTAACTGAGAAACGCGTCTTCAGGACAGACAAGTATGCGCTTTGTGTTTCTCTGTACCATGATGTAACAAGCTGCGTTTTTTTTCCACTCTTATTAACTTCAAGAGAGAGAAAAAGAGAGGCTGGTGAGGGAACTGCTATTTATAGCTGCTAGAACGTAAGTCACTTGTTTCATGGACGTTCCATAACATTAAACGTAACTATAAACAGATAAAAGCATAAGATGTTGTTGATGAATAAATAAAAAATTGGAATCAAATGGAAAATTGCTGTGGTGTAAGAGGAATAAAACACTGCGGGATGTGCTGTTCCGGGAAAATAATCAACTTCACGGTGGTGACAGTAACTCTGCTTCATCAGTGTGAGCGTTTTATTTCTTAATTTTATAAATGATGTCTTGGATAATTCATTTATTAATCTATAGCAACAAATCATTTGTATATTGGATCTGTAGAGCTCTCAGTGTGATAAGACTTCAGTTATCATGTTATGTGTAAATGTTTTTACAAAAGATGAAGGAGCGCATTGCAACATTCATTAGATTAAGTTGGGCAATATGTCCATATAATATTGATATTGTGATAAATTATCACAAAACACTTCTACAGTATTGTGTGTGTACACTATATATTTATACATACATACATATACACATAAATGTTAAAATTTTACAGATCTTTTTCCACTTTTACTGTAATTTTTATGGAGGAAAGTTTATGGAAGAACTATAAAAAATATATAGTTATTTTTGAAGACATTAAAAATAATATCAGGTTTTAAACAAAAAAGCAATATGACTGTTTTGCTCGCAGGTTTTTTTTTAGCAGTCCTATATCAGTATCGTATATTGTCTTTGAAAATCATATGATATTTTTGTCACATCACATCACCACTTCTACTTGTAGGTCATGCAAAAGAAAGCGAAGTAATGTAATATAAATATTGTCTAATGACTTGAAGGCCTAATTCTTTCCTGTCTTGAACTCTTCAGCCCTTTTTGATTTCCTCTGATCCTCTGAACAGCCTGTGGATCCTCTCACTCCCTTTAATATTTACAAAACTTCGGTTACGCATTCCTCGTTCAGACTGTTTTACCCACAACAGAACCCGAGAGAAGGTGCGATTATTATTTCAGGAGCGTCATTACTTCAAAGCTCGATGTTGTGACATGAAGAGAACAGATTAGCTGAGTTATTAAAATATGAAATATTCCCCTCCATTGTGACTTTAACACTTTCAGTATATAATGACAGAAATGGCTGTAGGGTGAGATGAAGCTTTAAAACCCTAACCACAGCAGTGGTTATGATGATGGGTGGTCTTTCACTTTGTTTCATAAAAAATAATGCCTGCAATTTGCTGCCAGATTATATTTCCTGTGGTCTTAATTGTTAGTACTTTTTTGAATAAGTGCTTCTTGTTCTCACGCTTTTCTGATTACTTTTTCTGCAGTTTCCTCTCAGCACGGTGATTCAATATTTTTTGTAATAATAATATAAATTTTTTTTTGATAAAGTACCTTTCTGGCAATCATAGTTACTTTATAATCCCAGAATAAAGCAGAAATGAGTCAGTAGAGTCCTTATGTAGCTGTAGCTGTAGCTTATATCACACTTATATTGTGCTCTTATCAACATGGTGAAGTCCTTCAAACAAAGTACACTGGACTTTATTACACATTTATTAAAACTCAAAAGATAAAAAATAAATCTTTGTTTTACAGTGGGAAAGGAGAAGGCGGAGTTTTTTTGCAGAACCTATAATGTAGCTATAATATGTTTTGTATCAGAGTCAGTACCAGTACCAGAGTCAGTACCAGAGTATTAGAGTCACTATCAGTATATGTCAGTGACAGTATCAGAACCAGTGTCAGTACCACAGTAAGCATTAGTGTCAGTATGAGAGTCGGTACCGGAGTCTGTATTAAAGTCGATGTTAATTTGGGAGTCAGTATTAGTATCAGAGTCAGTGTCAGTATCGAGTCAATGTCAGTATCAACCAGTGTAGGTGTAAGTCTGAGAGTCAGTATTAGTATCAACATCAGTGTCAGTATCAGAGTCAAATGATCAGATTCAGTATTAGTATCAAAGGCTTTGTCCGTATGAGCATCAGTATGAGAGTAAGTGTTAGTATCAGAGGCAGTATACATTTGTGTATTTCCTTCTTGGAATAAAAAAGTGATCTATCTATCTATCTATCTATCTATCTGTCTAGTATTAGTATCAGTCAGTTTCAGTATAAGCACAGTATCAGTATGAGAGTCATATTAGTATTAGAGCCGGTATAAGTATTAGTATCAATGTCAGTTTTAGAGTCTGTGTTAGTATCAGAGTTAATATCGGAGTCAGTATTAGTATGAGAGTCAGTATTAGTATCAGAGCCAGTATTAGTATGAGAGTCAGTATTAGTATGAGAGTCAGTATTAGTATGAGAGTCAGTATCAGAGTCAGTATTAGTATCAGAGTCAGTATCAGAGTCAGTATTAGTTTCAGAGTCAGTATCAGAGTCGGTATTAATACCAGAGTCAGTATCAGTATCAGACTCAGTGTCAGTATCAGAGTCAGAGTCAGTATCAGTATCAGCATCAGCATCAGAGTCAGTATCAGTATCAGAGTCAGTGTCAGTATCAGAGACAGTATCAGTATCAGAGACAGTATCAGTATCAGAGACAGTATCAATATCAGAGTCAGTATTAGTGTCAGAGTCAGTATCAGTATCAGAGACAGTATCAGTATCAGAGACAGTATCAATATCAGAGACAGTATCAGAGACAGTATCAATATCAGAGTCAGTATTAGTGTCAGTATCAGAGACAGTATCAATATCAGAGTCAGTATTAGTGTCAGAGTCAGTATCAGTATCAGAGTCAGTATCAGTATCAGAGACAGTATCAGTATCAGACTCAGTGTCAGTATCAGAGACAGCATCAGTATCAGAGACAGTATCAGAGACAGTATCAATATCAGAGTCAGTATCAGTATCAGAGTCCGTATCAGTATCAGTATCAGACTCAGTATCAGTATCAGAGACAGTATCAGTATGAGACTCAGTATCAGTATCAGACTCAGTGTCAGTATCAGAGACAGTATCAGTATCAGAGACAGTATCAATATCAGAGTCAGTATTAGTGTCAGAGTCAGTATCAGAGTCAGTATTAGTGTCAGAGTCAGTATCAGAGTCAGTATGAGAGTCAGTATTATTGTCAGAGTCAGTATTAGTGTCAGAGTCAGTATCAGAGTCAGTATGAGAGTCAGTATTATTGTCAGAGTCAGTATTAGTGTCAGAGTCAGTATCAGAGTCAGTATTATTGTCAGAGTCAGTATTAGTGTCAGAGTCAATATTAGTGTCAGAGTCAGTATCAGAGTCAGTATCAGAGTCAGTATTATTGTCAGAGTCAGTATCAGAGTCAGTATTAGTGTCAGAGTCAATATTAGTGTCAGAGTCAGTATCAGAGTCAGTATTATTGTCAGAGTCAGTATCAGACTCAGTGTCAGTATCCCCTCCTCCCCCCTTCCCTTACCCCACACTCTCTGTGTTACTCTCTGCACTGATATCCCACAGAGAGCTCTTTCTCTGCATAGCCCTGTGTTATGATGCCTGTGTGTATGCACACACACTCTCTTCAGTTCTGTGCTGTGAAGCTGCAGCTAATCACGTCCACAGAGACACACAAAGCTCCGCTAGCAGGCCTTCGGCACCGGATTCACGTGAAAATGATGTGTGTGCCTTCCAAACGATTTGCAGAGCAGTAGTAATAGCAGTAGTTCAGCTATGTGAGGGTGAGGAATGCTGACTAACTGTTCTGCTGACTTCTGTTCACACTCCTGATGATTTCCTCAGGACGCTGATGCACTAGTTGGACGGGATAAGATTTCTGTTAAATAATGTTGCTGAGTGACGGTTGGAGTGATTATGTACCATTCACACAGGGTTTATAGAAGATAAAATATGGTGTAAGCTTTCAGGACACGTGCACATGCAGCCCATAAAGAATTACTGACGTGACAGATTCGAACACGATTAATATTCCAGAGATACTCTGACAATAATTACGTTACTCCACATTCCACATGTAAAACTAATCCAGTCCCAATAGGGCTTAAGTCTCATTCTGGTAAAATGCCACATCAATCTTCAGATTAATTGTATAAAAGTTATTTTAAAAAACATAGTAATAATCCCAATTAGTTTTGTGTGCTCTTGCTTTGGCCTCGTCAGTGAGCCACTCCTCTGCTACCTATTTAAGTCAGTATCGATAATGAATGAGCTTCCTGCATACAATCCAAGTCCTAGGGGAAGATCACGGCTTTCAAGCAAATTGGATATTTGGAATTGGCCCTTTTTGTGGCTCCATACGGAGAAGTCAGATCGCCGCACATGGCCGGGTTTAATGAGTCACCAGGGGAGGGGAGGGGAGGGGGAGTAGGGGGTTGTGATGGGGCAGTTTGGATTTGGGGGACACCAGCTTTTGGCCCATGAGCCCCGGAGGGCAGCTGGGTACACCACCTGTTAAAGAGCTGTGAAGTGGATCTCATCTAAGATTTGGCTGCTACACCAGACTCCCAGTGGGCTGAGTGACGGATGAAAAGAGGACTGGAAAGTCACAACACGCATGTCATGTAGCTAAACGTTGTATTGTTTGTGAGTCGTTTCTCTGATTTCGGTCAAATAGGTGTAAAGTTAAAAAAAAAAAAAAAAAAAACGTAATTAAGTCATTTTTCCTCAGGAATTGTACTTTATTACGTAGTTTAAAATATGTATGTTTTTACTTTTTTCTAATGTAACAGTTATTACTCTGCTACTTTTCCTTCCCTCTTCTGATTGTATAAGTTTGTTTGTTGTTTTCCACTTCTTTTGACTCCACCCACCAGCGGGATTGGACTGTTTATTTTCCCTAGCCAATCGTATCCAATCACATAGAAAGCTTGAGAGGCAACTCTAGTTATGATAATCATGGAGGTTGTGGGTGGAGATGTGGAGAACGTGAACGTTACAACACCAGAACATCCATGGCCGAACCATGGATGAGATATCACCATTCAGGAATTTAGCCAGTAATTTGAAGAAACATTTCAGTTTTATGCTAACTAGTTTAGCTAGTGTTACAAATCCTCACTGCTACTTCGTACTTAAGTAGTTTTTAGGACGGTGCTTTTACTCTACTCAAAAAATGCAGTACATTTCTGGGACGTAACAATAGTTTTACTTGAGTAGGATTTTCAGTACTCTTTCCTTCCCTGGTTTTAGCTAAGATTAACTAATACTGATCAATCATTTTTAGATTTTAATCCTCACTTGTGTAAATTATTATTAAACAGATGCTTTAATTCAAATGAATGTAGACTTTTTCTAAAAAACACAAGTTAGTGTAAAATGGAGATAAAATCTTTAGTGCTGAAAAAGATCCGTCTATAATATATTCCAGAACATTGTTTTCTAAAACTTAAAGTCCAAAAATTGTCCAAAAGTATATGTAAATGTATATTTATGGACATACAGAGGGGTCTGAGATCACAGTGAAACACTGTTTTGCTTTGTTTTTTTTATTTAAAACTGGAAATAAACAGAAAGTTTTCGAATTTTGAAAAGAAATGTTCAATATCTTGAATATTCAATATTCACGGATTCTGCGCTATTTCTAGATCACTATTCGAATTTAAGCAAATTTGTTATATTGACCATTTATTGACCTAATTTTTCTTTGAGGCTTGTGTGTTCAGAACACACTCCAATGGATTTGATCTAACACAGATGGTCAGGTTTTACACAAACATGTGGAGTCCATGCCAGCTCGAGTGCACGCATCATATAAGTGAAAGAGGGATGTAGCAAATACTAAGACCTTCTGAAATTCATCTGTTGTCTAAACGTTTCTAAGATTGCACTTTTCATTCAAGTTCAAAGCAGTTTTGTATGAAATAAGCAAAAGAATGCAAATGTGTCCCCACTGTTTTTTATAGTCTGATGTATTTTGACTAGATTAGAGCCTTTTGTGTAGAAAGTGCTGATAGAAAATGCTTGAGACATGCTGCGTCTGTCACCATCAGCCATGTTGGATTCTGAGGAGTACTTCCACACTTAATGAAGTAATATAAATCAGGGTAATGGTGTATATAATAACATCAGAGAGGTTTAGAGATGATTTGCATCTAATATAAATTGCCTTAACGACTTCAAATTAACGGTCTACGAAGTGTGGAGACTGTACATGAAAGGGTTAACACTGCGTTGGTATTAAAAACAGTATACCAGTGTGGTTTATTCTCTTATCTTTCAGGATTATCACTACCGCAGTGATAGAAAGTGCGTAATAATGTTTATAACATGATGCAATATCATACATATAATGGTGTCAGTACACAAACAGACAGTTTTATGATATATTTTTGTACAAAAAAAGTCATTTTCTGTGTGCCATCTGCATGATTATTTATGTAATAATGTTAGTTACAGCATTGTGTTTCTGTCTAAGTAATAAAAATGCTTTTTTGTTGTTGTTGTTTTTAACTGTTGTGATCGCAGCCGCGAACCACGTTCCATATTTAAAAAAACACACACAAAAAAACCCCCACCATCTCATGATATCACACCACACACTACTCAAATATTAACCCCACTGCTACAAATATGAGCCACCATATTTATGTATTTGAGCCATTACAGCTTTTTATTTCTGACCTTTCCACCCACAGGATCCAAACCAAACAACCTACACTATATGGCCTAAAGTATGTGGACACCTGACCATCACAGCCATACGTGGTTCTTCCTTAAACTGTTGCCACAAAGTTTTAAGCACACAGTTGTACAGAACGTCTGTGTGTGCTGTAACATTACAGTTTCCCTTCACTGGAGCTAAGAGACCCAAACCCTGACAATGCCCCTGTGCACAAAGCGAGCTCCATGAAGACATGATGTGTGAAAGTTGGAGTGGAAGAACTCGAGTGTCCTGCACAGAGCCCTGACCTCAAGTCTTCCTAGAAGAGTGGAGATTATTATAAGAGCAAAGGAGGGAATAAATCTGGAATGGGATGTTCAACAAGCTCATATGGGAGTGATGGTCAGGGGTCCACACACAATTTGGAGTGTACATTTTAGTTTAAATTAACAGTGTGCTTAGGTTGAAATGCATGTAGGTTTAGATTAGGAAATAAACATCCTCCTGTTATTTTAAACCCACTCAAGTCACATGACCTGTCATTTAGGCACACCAGTAGCAGTTGATTGTTTTTCTAATCATCAGTTAGCATGTACATACGTCAGAGACAGTACAGGAGAAGCACAGAACACTAACTGAAACACTAACAAGCTGCTAAATAACCAAATAACCTCTATATTCACTACTTATATGCTCAGTAATAACTATAGATGAATTTTCAATATGTGTGGTGGTCTGGGAAAGTCCTTCGGAAGTTGTCGTGGCTGAATTCTGGAAAAAAGCCACAAAAAAAAAAAAAAAAGCTGAAATGTTAGGGTTTTAGCCAAAATCTGCCTATAACATACTTTGACACCACAGCTTTAAGAAAACATAAATATATTTCAGCAAAATGACTGAGGTTTTTAACCTTGCCTTGGGTTATCTTGTGTAAGGAGACAGATATGATAGAAGTTGCTAGATAGCTATATCACATGTGGGCAAATCATTACTCCAGTCCAAGTAAAAACTCCAATCTGCTGCCCGGTCCAAGGTTTCGGTCGCTCAGAAACCAACCTGACAAGGCTAAAAAGTGTTAGCTAATACAATATACCAACATACAGCTGGTTAGCTAGTTAAGTAATCCAGACTGAAGGAATCTAAATTAATTTCCAGGTAAATGACAACTCTGTGTAGCCATATAACATGTTATTGCCGTGTATTTTGGCTATATGAGCTTTGGTCTTTGCATTACACATAAAAAAAGGTATTTGAGTCTAGCTAGTGTATTTTCTCTGGATATGTATAGCAAGCAGGAGAGATAATGTATATGACGAGTTTCCTCAGTTTCGTCAGTGTTTCCCCAACCTTCGTGTTCTTGATTCTGAAAATATCATCTGCAATTAATATGCATAGTAAAAATCATTCCTCTGTCAGCCAGATCACTTGTCAGGTGATGTGTATAGATTCAGAAGCTCTAATTAGAGCAATGAGGTACATGTAACTGTGATGTGCATTATGTTTAAACATATATATCAAATGTAAAGGTTTATTTAGCAAAAGTCAATATAAAATCGATTTTTTTTCTTTCTCTTGCTGTTGAACCTACTTGTCTGCCAGGCAATTATCAATAAAAAACAAATAGACACTAAAACTGCTCTTTCCAGGCACCCAGGTTAGTGTTTTCGATCGATATCAACTATTAATGCTCCTGCGCCGCAGTCAGAACGGGGTCTTTAAATGCAAGTTTCTCCCATTTCACTTTAAAATGCTAACTCGTTATTTCATGCAAAATTTAAACATTTCAATTCAAGAAAAACTGCAGATTTCAGTATATACGGTGTAGTACAAATATATTAAAAAATAATTCAGCACGTGAGGGGTTTTCCCTGGCCTCCACACATATGTGATCCCTGTATACTGAGGTGTTAATAAGATGATATTAAAATCACAGATCTTGTAGATCCAGGGATGTCTTACACACCCCTGGTAGTCCCCAGGTATCGAGTTGTTTAAAATCCCACGCAAACAGATCAGGAATAAAGCTCATATGAACTCCAGAAACAGGTCAGGAATAAAGCTCATATGAACTCCAGAAACAGGTCAGGAATAAAGCTCATATGAACTCCAGCGCAGATTGTAGTCTGCTGAGGTCAGAAGCTGGCACACGCCTTTCCTCATCCTCATGCCAGTCACCTTATTACAATCAGAATTAGCATTTAGCATCAACAGTGCTCACAGTGTTGATCACACGCTTCACTGAGCATTATGTGCTCTCTGTCTGTCTGCCGTTTATCCCATCACCGATGCCAGCCTTCTTTCTGACAGACTGGTGAATCAGCTGGCTCACTTTTCCTTCCACTCCCTCTGTGCTGGCTCAAATTAACCTCCTGTCACTGGGCCACAATGCAAGTGGGCATGGCCTGGTCTGATTTATCCCACATTTAGCCTTCAAAGGGGGCAAGCGACCCCACCCTCCCCTCCCTGCTCTGCAACCGGCCCTGCCTGGGAAAAGAGTGTCAGTCTATTAGGCAGAGAGAGTGACAAGCCTTGATTGGGGTGTGTCTCTGGTCAATGAGTGTATTTAAGACTAAATAGAACGTGTGACAGTCGATGTGTGGGTGTGTTTGGAGTGGGTGGTCTGGGTTCTGCCCATATGCTCTGTGGAAGAGTCTGGGACAGAAATATAGACTCTACATGTTTGAGAGACACCAACATTTCCCTTCCATACCCACTCAAGGATCCTGATTCCATCTTTATGGATTAATAGCACATTTTTGAGTCGATCTGTCGCTTACTGACCTGTTGTCTCATTGTCCTGTGTTTGATTATGACAATGTGGACCCAAAGATGTGGGCTCCTTAACGGACTTCTTTTCTGGAGTCTGGTTCTTAGCCCTCGCTCTTCTCTGCAAGTCTTAGTCCCTGTGTTACTCCCAACAGACTCGGGCACTGCAGAGGCGGCTAAGGAAGGGGTCACGCCGGCCCCCGCCTCAGGACACGATGAAGACAACACCCTGGCCTACACAGGTACTGTTACTGCTGCTTCTTCTGTTCATCTGTGGTGTCCATCAGTGTCCATCTGCATTACTGAACACAGACATCTGCAGTGCTGTGCTGCTCGGGTTATACTTCACACTTAAACGAGTAACACGGTCAAACGTAGCAGGGTTTGTTTTAGCATAGAATTATACAGAAAATGTACATAACTAGCATCCATTCTAATGTACAGAAGTTCAGAAAGGCCATGAGTTATTAATATTTCTCTGTGCTGTTATCTTGAAGATTTTCTCATGATCTCAAGATAACAAAGGTTGTTTTCTCAAGACTCATTTCTCATGATGTTTAAATTCACCACATCATGGATGAGCACCTGCTTTTACTTTAATCAGGGACTGACACAAGAGGAAGTAGCTGTATGTTTGTCAGTACTAGACAATTTCCAAATTAATATCTGTCACTTACGGAGACAACTCGGAAATCTGCAACCGTCGTGGACACTACAGTGATCCTGAACGTTAGGATCTTCGGAAATACGACGTAATTACTACAGAATCGCCATGATACGAATATACGACAGTGTGCCTCAACGATGTAATGTATGCTACTGCTGCGTGATATCGGAAAATAACTTTTGTTATTGTGAGCTCACAAGAAAAATGAGTTGTGATAAAAAAATAAATAACACATGGCCTTTCTGGACATTTGTACTAAAGGCATGACTTCATTAAGGACATTTAAATTGAAATGTCTTCATCAGTCGTTATCACAATATCACTGAAAATACAGAATGATCTTCAGAAAATCCACATTGATGACGCAACTTTCTGTTCAACATGTGAGATCCTTCTGATTAGCAATATGGAGCAACATGTGAAATCTCATGAGTGCAGCTTATCTAGAAAAAAACCATGATTTTGAAAAAACCTTTTTTAATACACTCATTTCTTGTGTCTACGCTAGGTAGTGTGCTTTATAAAGTTCAGAAAGGAAATTCACATGTACATCATAATGACATATCATGAAACAAGCCTTTTTTTAAGGATATATGACCTGACGTGATTGTGAAGTGGGTGGAGCTTAAAGCTGTCTTCAGAGTTGATTGTGAATGGACAACCAACAGTGACATAAACATGTTTCTGTTGAGTTTTGATAGTTTTATTAATACAGTTTAAGAGAAGACGCATTATAGATGCAATTTATCAAAAAAATTGTCACTTCTATCTTTGTTACATGATTGTTAGTAAGCAAACAAATACATAATAGGGGTGTAACGCATCGCCTGTGTCTGTATCTGTTTAATCTTTAGTAACCCGGGACTTTTTTAAAATAAATATTTAATATGAACCCTACCACTCTACCACCATAATCCCCCAAAACACTTGAAAACACTGAGTGAAACAAGAGATGGAAATCCTTTATAATATTAGAAATATTAGAATATTAGAAATTCTTTAGAATATTTCTGAAAATAGTAAATTAGTAGACTAATTAAATCAGTACCACACCACATGAGCACCTACATATTCTCTCATGTTAATGAACGTGGGCTTTGTATGTTCCCTGAGCTTCATATCTGACTGCTCGCTCTCACGCCGGCATGAAAGTAAAAACCTCCCGCTCATGCCCCCCTCTAATCTCAACCAGATCACTGTCAACCTTTCTGGCTAGTTTTCTTGAAGGAAAAAAAGAATAGTTCTACTACTGTTCATATCTGTATATGTAAAATACATTATCTCTTCATTCATCGCTTTTATTGATGCGGTCAGAATGAAGGCTGTGTTATTAAATTTAGCGTTAATTCAGTTAAATCTTTAGAGATTTGAGATGTGGCCTTGAATCGTGACCTCGCAGACGGGTTCATTTTTCTTCCTGGTCTTTATTACAGGAGCAGTGTGCTTTCTGTTTGCCGTTATTAGCTGCAAAGACTCCTGCCTGTGGCTTCACAACCGCAAATCCTCAATGTTTCTGCTTAAACGGTTTCTCCCTCTCGGGCCACTTGCTTACAATCGAGTGTATCCTCAGAGCGTACCTTCATAATGCACTCATTTCCCCCCTAAACCCAAAGACACGGCAAGTGCATGTCCTGCCTTTAGGCTCCATCTCACTCGAGATGTAATTACCTCACTCGTGTGTGTACAGGCGCTTTCTGCTTCTTATTCCCCATCCAATCTCTATTCACCTCACCGACCTCGGAGCTTAACCACGTCCACCGGGCGACGCTCTCAGCGTCACACCGGGTTAATTCTGTCAGAAAGGGTCTGGAGTGGAAGAGAGACCAGCAGCACACAAGTCTGATTATTCAGGACCACGCTGCTTGGTGCACTGAAGAGCCCTGAAAACCTGTTCTGTGATTGTTGTTGTCATGATTAGCATGGGTAAGAGGATGCTAAGCAGGCCTGCCTTCACCATTCTGCACTATAGACACAAATAAGCGTCACATTTCCACAGACAGAGCCTCTTGGATAGTCATGAGGTTTCGGATTGAATCAGAAAGGTCTGTATGAAGAGGGGGAAGGGGGTCAGGGGAAAAGTCAAACGCCCCTCTTTTGTGAGTCTGGACGTCCATATGGTGCCCTTATGTCTGTCTGAACAGTGTGATTCTGACTGATATAGTATATTTGGAATGAAGGGTGTGAAATAGCAGCTTGAGGAACCTAAGGCAAGCTGTAGTTTTAATTATCATTATGTATATAAGAGTGCAGCCTATTACAATCCGATGATCTTCATCCCACAGCGCTGTTAAATTCTGGAATCTGATTGGTCAGAAGGTGTTGATTCATTTTTCTATAACAGCAGCACTAATATCATGGTTATCTATAGCTATATATCTGTTCCTATACTCCACTAAGCTCCACATAAACATAATAAAAAAGTGTTTCATTGCTGAAGTAACTTCAACTTTCAGTGTTGAAGCTGTAACTTCAAGTTCTCCATCTTCAGAGCAGAGGAGTTTACGCTTTGAGGTTTCTATGTAACGTGACATTTTTGTCTTATTAACTTCAAGGAAGAGAAAAAGGGGAATCGAATTTCTTATAATAATGATAGAATTTAGGCATTGGACAGATTAGTGAAGATTTACACTGGTATTTAATGACACGTTTCTTATATTCCTGGAAGACTGAAACATTTGGATAGTATAACTATGTATGTTGTCATTTTTAGTGCACTTATGGAGAGAAAGACAGAAAGATACATATTTTGTAGGATGTGGAGGTTAAGCGGAATGTTAACATTAAGGCTAAGGCTTTAATGCTTAGTCTAAAATAATAAAAGAACTGTATCATAATGCTAATCCAGATGAAGTCCCTTTTTTTTTTTGTGTGTGTGTAGAAAAAAATCGTGGACAATCGAAACGGTGTCAGCAATGTCCATGACATATCTGAATTTCAGAATTGCTCCACAATTCCCATGACACTGCTTTCCAAATTTTAATATATTGAAGTGCAGGAACAACATTGAAGCTGTAATTTCCTGTCCAAGTCCCTTTTCAGTACCAAAGCATGGTGTCATTGTGGATGACACATGTGATACTTGCAGCAGAGGTGTGTGTGGGTTCAGCAGATTGCATCTCGTTTCTTGCCTGGCTGGATATCTGTGTGTGTGTGTGTGTGTGTGTGTGTGTGTGTGTGGGGTTGAAATTTCTTGCTGTGGGTTGTAAATCTGCAGAGAACCTGTGCTCCGAGCTCCTCAGGCGCGTGTTGTGAGGTCAGCGGCACCACATATCCCATCCATCATATTTATAGTGCTCATCACAGCGGCAGGCTTGTTTTGGCAGCTGACGGCAGCAGGGAGACAGAGAGTGGCCTTTCAATGTTTTTTTTTCCTCTATTCTCCTTTCTTTCATGAGAAGGACAGAAAACGGAGACAGGACAAAAAGGTGTTGTGGTGATGCGAACAAGATGGAGTGTGTCAGGGAAAGAGAGTGTAATATCAAAGGTCATGTTGAGGATCCGTTAACTGGATGATGTCAAACCCTCGGCACATTCAGAAGGAAGCAGACGTAGAGGACATTGACTGGTTATTTCACCTCCCAAACTTCAAACTCCACACTTCCATTGTTCATTTTTATGACTATAAGTTTCTCCTGCAAATGACTCGGTCTGAACGAGTCACTAAGAACGAATCAGTATCAATAGTCATTTGATTCGTTCACTTACTGACGAAGTGGACCCAGGATTGACTGACTCATTAGCAAATAGTCTCATGAAGGTGGTTTATTAAATGAGCCTATGAAAAGATTCTGTGCCCTTTGGTTTAGTGAATCATTTGTCTGAGATTCAGTGGATCAGTGTGGAGACCGAGAGTCTCTCCTTTTGCATTTAGTGAGTCATTGAATCATTGAATCAGCGAATCGTTGTCATGAGTGAGATTTGCTCCTTCTACAATCAATGAATCTGTGTCTAATCTTTCTGTCATGACAGAGATTCACTCCTTTTGCATTCAGTGTATCAAGGTTTGAATCAGTGAATCTTTCTTCAGTGACTGAGATTCACTCTTTTCACACTCAGTGAATGACAGTTTGAATCAGCGAATCATTCTGTCATGCCCAAGATTCTCTCCTTACGCATTCAGTAAGTCAGTGTTTGAATCAGTGAATCTTTCGGTCATGGTTAAGATTCTCTTCTTTCCAATTCAGTGAGTCAGTGTTTGAACCAGCTAATCTTTCTTTCATAACTGAGATTCACTCCTTTCATATTCAGTGAGTCAGTGTTGAATCAGTGAATCTTTCTACCATGACAGAAATTCTGTAATCTCACATTCAGTGAATTAGTGTTTGAATCTGTGAATCTTTGTGTAGTGACTGAGATTCTCTCCTTTTGCATTTAGTGAGTCATTGTTTGAATCAGCGAATCGTTCTGTCGTGAATGAGATTTGCTGCTCTGTCGTTCAGGGGATCAGCTCAGCGAGAACATGAAAAACACACACTATTGCACAGCTGTTATAGAATTCAGTCGAAATTTTGTGACACATAATAAACTTTAAAGACTTCTGAAATCACACAGTGTAAAACAGGCATTAGATCGGAGAAGGCTCCGCGTTTAAACAAACCGGAAGTACAACGCAATGAACCAGTGAATGAATCTAAATGAATCATTTAACTGAACAGAATCAAATTTCAGCTCTAATAATAGCCAGGGGTTAACTTTGGGTGTGAAGCTCTGTTTTTAGAATTATGAGGAAATATAAATCATAGCATGGCCTAGTGGTGATAATAGTCATAATGATGTAATACAGTTTCTCCCAGCTTTATTGAGAAATGCTTTTGTTGCCAAAAAAAAAAGGTATAAAATGGATTTCTTCAGTAAGGGCAGTTTTTAACCTTTGCATATATAGCTGAGTGCAAAAGTTTCTTTCTGATATATATATTTTTTTTTTGGGGGGGTGGGGGGGATAATATCTTTTTTGCACTATTGCACTATTTTACAGTGTACAAAACTAATTCATGTTATTTAGTGATGCTCCTTATTGCAACCTGGTTACAACATACAGCCTAAATATAACACCAACAAAGTTTTCTTTATTAGAGAGCTTAAAAGTTTGCATCCCCAAACATTTCCATGTCTTCGGTAAAATACAAAGGAGCATAAGCGATTAACCATGGCTTTATTTACACATATATATATTTAAAGGTCACTTTACATAGAATGAGAAGTGAATGAGACGTGCTTTTGTTAATGGCATCACTATTTCACTTGCTGACACTGATGGAAATTCAATTATATTGTTCCCTTTCCGAGAGTTTGTTGCTAGGCAACAGCCAAAGCAACAGTTTTGCAGGTTCAGAAATCAAAACCTGTCTGTCTGTCTGGCTTAAAATAAATATTTTATTTATTTTTTATTTATTTCCATTATTATATGGTCTGTAAAAATATTTCTGCTGGGTGCCGTTTTGGTGAGTATAACCGAGGAGGCAGCATAAAAGTGGAGTATTCTTTCACACACCTCTAACATATAGTGTATTTGTGCTTTGTATTTAAGCGCATTTTTTTGAGGCTCTGGCAACTTGCACAGCTTCGAAATCTATCCAAAATGCAGATGAAGAGCTCGTCTGCTCTGAGACGATCATCAAGTCCGGTGTTTTGAATTCAGAAATGACTGTTTCTCCTGCAAACCATTCAGTCTGAATGAGTCACTACGGTGAAAGAATCAGTACCACTAGACATTAATTTCATTCAGTTGCTGATGAAGTTTGATGAAAGTGAGCCAGTATTTGAATCAGTGAATCATTCTCTCATGACTCAGAGTCTGAATATGAGAATCAAATCCACAACTGGACATGACCATTGCAAAAGACTGACCTTTTGTTCCTGCAACCATTTCTCTGATGATTAGGAAGTATGTTCTGAGTCATTATCTTATTTTCTGGTTTCAGGGGTCATCTATGAACAAGTTTTAACCTCCTGGCAGAGTCAACCAGCCTGTGGTCTTAAATATCCTTGTACTGCTACAAAACAGCTCCAAACTGTTAATGATCCACCTAATTTAACACTGGGGTCATGCGCTTTTCCTTGTATGCTGCCGACTTCAAACATGTTGATGGGTGATTTCCAAAAATGTTACATTTTTGGCCTCATCTGAAGCCAACTCACGATTCCAACTGCAGTTCCAATGACGATTTTTTGTAGGTTTATTTTTTATACATATCTGTAGATTTCTTTCTAAACTGACTTTCTAATCAACTTGATATCAGAAATGTGGCATCTAATAGCTAATCTGCAACAACCCCAAGAATTGACTGTGCAAATCTGAGATTTCTGCAATAATTTATGCTCGTTCTGTTGAAGATGGCCAATAATGATCAATTCAATTATATAGCTAAAGTCTGCAACAGTATTTTGCATTATTATTATATTATCTATTTTTTTCCCCTTGATCACGTGCTATTGTCATGGCCATGCTGCGTAATTCTGAGCTCTCTTTCTATCCTTTCATTCTTCATCACCCCAAGTCTCCTGCTGGGCGTCACTCCTCAGCGTTCCACATGAAGGGCTTCACTAAGTGACAAAACAGAACCAGATTTGTTCAGCTTGCAGTTCAGGACCCTCCAAAGACCCTCGTGTCTTTTTCTCACGGCTTGTTGTTGGCGTGAAGAATGCGCCCTCTATGCTGTTTGTTGTACTCGTTTCCCTCCACTATTTTGGGTCTTTCATTGTGAGGTTGTGTCTTTTTTTTTTTTGGTAATGGGATTACTAGAGATTTTTTTCGTACCACTGATGTGGTTTTTTCATGGTGCTTTGTGCGATGGGCATACAATACAAACAATACAAACCATATCCAGTTTTCTACACAATTTGAAATGTTAATTTCATTTTAGAGTAAATTGAATAGACTTTCCCTTTTATGTAGTGCTTTTTCCAATATAAATAATCTTTAGAGCTTTAGAGACATCATTAACCCCCATTGAGCAGGTCAAGGACAACAGTGGCAAGAAAAATCTTCCTAAGATAGAGCTGAGGTGAACGAAAACCAGATTCAGCAGGGGGAGAGCTTTCTCCTCTGCCTGGAGAGGTAGGAGCTTATATGCGTCAAGATGACTGGAGCAAGAGCTTGTAAAATTCAGGAGTAGGAGTTTGTAGGCTTCAGTGTGGCAAGAGTTGGAGTTTGTATACTTTAGGATGGCAGAAATCAGAGCTTTCAGGCTTTTGGATGGCAGCTTTAGGGACTTACAGGCTTTGGGATTGCAGAAACCGGAGCTTGTAAGCTTTGGGATGGCAGGAATAGGGACCTGTAGGCTTCTGGATGCTAGGAATAGGAGATTGTCACCTGCAGGTTGGCAGAAATCATTGCTTGTTTGCTTTGGAATGGTAAGAGTAGGAGCTTGTCTCCTACAGGATGCCAAGTGTAGGGGCTTGTATGCTTCCGGATGGCAGGAGTCAGAGTTTGTAGGATTCCTGATGGCAGGAGAAGGGGCTCGTAGAATTCTTGATGAAAGGAGTAGGAGATTGTAGGCTTCAGGATTGCAGGAGAACTTCAGAATGGCAGGAGTAGGACCCTGTAGGCTTCATGTTGGTTGTGCAGGAGCTTGTACACTTAAAGACAGCAGAAGCAGGAGTTAGTAAACGTCAGAATGGTAGAATAGGAGCTTGTTGTCTTCAGGTTGGCAGAAATTGGAGCTTGTAGGGACGGTAGGAGAAGAGGCTTGTAGGATTCTGAGTTATAACAGTAAGGACTGGATGGGAGCAGGAACTTGAAACTTGTAGGAGCAAATGTTTATGGTTTTCTTATAAGCATGTATGGATGAACATTGTCCTCGCTCAGGTAGAGCCTAAAGGGCTGGATACTAAAGATATTTTTCCCACTGAGAACAGCAGACTGAATTTGTCAGAGTCAGACATGCAGAGAGAGCGAGACAGATTCTCAGTTGGTGTGGCAAGTCACAGATTTTCTGCTTGGAAAGATGTAGCGAGATGACAGGTGAGCACTTCAGGGGTTCTCTACAGTCCCTGCCAGCTTACCTGTGCATGAGAGAATGCCAGGGAATCTCAGCATCTCATTCTCGGTCTGTCTGTCAGGTTTCTGTCCAGCTCCCATTTTAATAGTATTTCTTTAACAGGGTCTATGAGGTCAATAAAGCTAACAAGTAAGAAAACCTTAGAGCTGCCAGTTTAGCACTGTGCACTAAATCCACATGTCTAAATCATCACAAAATGGCTTTGCAGAGTTGCGCAGTATCTTAAACAGATTTGCTGATGTGGTTTCTGACTCTGTATGACACACTGCTATCTATAAAACATGGACAAAATGCAGAAATAAAACGAGTCGTAGCACAAAATATTGAAGTCACTTAACTTTGGTGTCATTTCGCACCAGCAGCAGACTCGGATAAAGGGTGTGGGCTAAAATTTGAAGGTGAATTCTATGATAGAAATTATTCACTTGATTATGCACTTCTTATTTATTTGTATATTTGTTTTTTAGACGTATGAAACAAATACATGCTAGCTTTATTAGCACTGAAGCTCCAGTGCAAAAGTAAAGGAGCGAAGTTTAGACATCAAACATGTCTTGACGGATCAGCAACATTTGGTAGTTGATAACATTATATAAATATATTCCCAAATATATATATATATATATATATATATTTTTTTTGTTTCCTCTTATTAATTTCAATTGAGAGAAAAAAAAAGAGGCTGGTGGGGGAACGACTGTTTATTGGTGCTAACTAAGTTGTTTTGTAGATGTTCCACAACATAAAATGTAATTATAAATGGATAAAAGGTATGAGGTCATTCTTTATTTGATAAAAAAAAAATGTTGAAAATATTTGTTGGCAAATTGCTAGTGTTTAAGAGGAATAAACCACTTTGGGATGTGTTGTTTATATGTGTGGTGATATCATTTACCCCTCTTCATAACCGTCATTGATTATTTTCCTATAGCAGCACCCTACATCATGTTTTATTCCTTACTTAGGTAAGTCATGCATTATTGATGTAATGTCTCATGGAATCAGATTTATGTCATTTTAAGTATCAAACTGTTAAAAAAAAGACCTTAATGTCAGTTAATCCTCAAAATAAAGCCAACTTTGTTTACGGTTTTAACTGCTTTGATTTCACTGATTACTAACCGGCTTTCACTTGTTCCCTTTGAGTTCGCTTTATTTGCTGTGAGAAAAACAACCCTCAGTGTGGGCAGAATTTTGTTCCTCTTATCTAGTGAGGTTTGGTTGGACAGCACTGAATAGTATAATCAAAAACATGTCTTGGCAGCTTGACTACGTTTAGTATAAATTATGCATTGAGCGCAGGAACACAGGAATGTGTCTATGCCCCAAAGCATATGACCTCGACTGTAAACGTTCACTCGAGACAGACCGTACACGAGTTACAATGACTTCAGTAAAGCAGTGAAACCTCATACTCGTGTTAATTCAGGTGAAGGATGAGCACAACGGCACTGCTTATGGACAGCAGGTCGTTTCATTTGAATATTCTGCTGTCCTTCAGCCTCATAGACATAAAATTGATTTGCCGTCTCTCATCACAGCCGGGCTAACACAGTGACACGGCTTTGATTTATGGCTTTCACCACCGTTCAGGCTTTCATCAGCGCCACCCCCGAGCGCCGCAGTGTGTCTGAAGAGGTCTTCAAACTATTTCACTGCCAAAACTGAGCACAAAATGTCATCATTAACAATCATTTATTCTAATAATTCTAGTGCATTAATTAATACTGAAAATACCAATGCATGAGTCACCAAAAATATATATATATATATATATATATATATATATATATATATATATATATATATATATATATACATTTTTTTTTTTTTTTAAAGCATGTTCACGGAAAATGTTTCACCTTTTACAGTATAACTTGGTCCTATAATTTACTGTCTGAATGAAAAATGAAAGAAAAAAATCTAGAGACGTTTTCCCACTTTGGCATAAATACACCTTTGCTACAGGTTTGCCTTCACACAGTGTATTTTTTCCTCCCTGAAGTTTGTGCAATCTTTTCAGTAGCTATTAATCTTTAAATATATTATTGTTGATATAACTAGTGTCTCTTATGGAGCCAGATATTATCAAAAGTACAGTGTTCAGATTCAGTCCTTCAGATTCAGTAGGCCTCGTTTCTCAAACTGGATATGAATAAAAGTACACAGACATACATTATTCATGAAAATGCAGTTAGTTCAAAAAAACGTTCGTATCCCATGTTTCGCTCCTGAGTTTGTGTAAATTTATGTATAAGGAGACTCACTCAGGTGACCTCGATTGATCGGCTTCAGATCGTATACTTGTCGATGAGTTACTGCGATGTTATATACGGATTATGCTGTTAATTTATTTCAGTTCCACAGCAATTTAACGAACATTCAGTTGCTTCACATTAATGACTTGAAAGAAAGAGATACAAAACAAACCCATAAATTAAGACAGCTAAGACTAGCCACCCAATAAGGACAAAAGTAATGATGCCCTATAAAAGAAGGAGGAGTTAGGGTGTGTGTGTGGTAGCTGATGCAGTGCAGTGGATGAGCTGCGTTACTGGAAGATTTAGCGCTGAGTTTAGGAGATGCTTTTTCACCATTTAGTCTTCATTTTGTCATTTGTGATCTTTGTCCTTTTATGGAGTTCTGTGGGTGTGACTATATGTAAATGTGCCATGAAAGCACTTGGAAAATTACAGCTGATTGGCCTTTATCAACATACACACTCGAGTGTATAGAGAACAAGTGAAAATTTTGTAAATCTGCGATGAATTTTTTTGGTTTGGCAAATCATTTAGACACAAGTTTCTTGCTTTTTTTTAACCTTGTTTTACACTTTTTAATCTTTTTGCCTTTTTTTTCTTCACAGCAGGAGTATTAAAAATACCCCAGAGTGTTAGTAATTATCCGCAGGTTTTCTGCATTACTGTTAAATGTGAATCATGTTGAGCGGAGCTGTCTGCCAATCGTAATTGTCCCAAAATAAATTGACACTTTTTAACAACAGAGGAAGTCAGTAGGGAGTTGTGTTAATTACCATGATGCCATGTGTTGAAAATTAGTCCACACATTGTGTGTGAGAGATATTCAGAATTTAAAAAACATCTTCAAAATTGTAGCGATTTTCCCCTCACGTTGGGCATTCAGAGCGTGTTTTTGCTTCTCGACGGGGAGGATCATTCTCAGGGAATGTTTTTGTTCGAGGCTGTGTTGTTTTGTTAGGTGATGCAGGCTGCAGAATAGGAGGCATTAAAAAGTCCTCATGAGTTTCTCACCCGCTGCCCCGTGTCACCTCCTGGCCCTCGTACTCCGGTTTCAGGGGGGAGTCTGTCCAGTGAAAGAGACATCACAGCATGGAGTCCGTCTGCATTATTACCGTCCACACACAGCGTAACAAAAACACGGAGAAATGTTCCCAAACTCGCTCTGAATATAATATAAAGCAAATAAAGAATTCAGGAGAGAATAGGAAGACGGCTTTGAATGTGTGACATACAGAAACAGATTAGAGGCCATATCTGGGCTTGGGTTCATTAAAAAGAAGTTCGATATTACATGATTATGAACGAGTTTCCAGAGCAGATTTGTAGCCGAACAGCGTTTGGGGAAGTTTGGGATTAAGTTTTGGTTTGAGTTTTAGAAACTGCGAGTAAAAGTTGTTGATGGTGGATTTTTAATGGATGACCACAGACTTTTATCTTAGATGGTTTACTTGGTTTACTTGGAAGGTTTACTTTGGCACCGTTTATCTGGACATGAACCTCTTAAATTGGATGATTATAGAAAAATAATTTGGATCGTAATCCACAGATTGTGCATGACCTCCTGACTGGGATATTTTATTTTATTTATATTGTTTTTTGAGATATTTCTTGCCCACTTTCTTCTCTGTAATAAGGCTGTGTAATGAGGACCGTCTCTCAGGTTCTAGCAGTTCTGGCTGTGTTCTTTACGCTGTGGGTCGAACATGCTCGTCTCCAGGGCTCGAACACACACTGGTGCAGGAAAGAGCACTTACACACACCGGGCCGCCGCCGTGGTTCTGTAACCTTACACCAGTCCTACAGCCAAACACACAAATGTCATCAGATCCTCTACAGTGAGTATCCTTTAAACCGTTAAAAAGAATGATGTGAAATAATGGGGTTTTTTGTTTATATATAACCACACCTGACCAAACCAAATACAACGTTACCATAGCAACCAACCTTTTGTTTGAGCAAAGTTAATGAGTAAGTTTAGTATGATGTATCTGTAGCTACCATGGCATCATCATCATCATCATCATCATCATCATCATCTCTCCCTCTGTCTCTCTCTCTCTCGCTCTCAACCCCCTATATAGTTCACAATATTATTACCCATAATGCACTGTAAATCCAGTGTACAGCTGATGCTACATCCTCAGTAAAGTACTCTGTCTCTGTCTGTTTCTGTCCCTCCCTCTCTCTTTCTCTCTCCCTCTCTCTGTCTCTCTCTCTATCTGTATGTGTCTGTTTCTGTCTCTCCCTCTCTCCTTCTCTCTGTCTCTCTCTGTCTCTTTCTGACTCTGTCTATTTCTCTCTCCCTCTCTCTTTCTCTCTCCCTCCCTCTGTCTCTTTCTGTCTGTATGTGTCTGTTTCTGTCTCTCCCTCTCTCTTTCTCTCTTTCTCTCTCTCGGTCTCTTTCTGACTCTGTCTATTTCTCTCTTCCTCTCTCTCTCTCTCTCCCTCTTTCTGAGTCTCTCTATATCTATCAATATCTTTCTCTGTCTCTCTCCTCTCTGACTCTCTCTGTCTCTCTCTCTCCCTCTTTCTGAGTCTCTCTATATCTATCAATATCTTTCTCTGTCTCTCTCCTCTCTGACTCTCTCTCTCTCTCTCTCTCTCAACTCCCTATATAGTTCACAATATTATTACCCATAATGCACTGTAAATCCAGTGTACAGCTGATGCTACCTCCTCAGTAAAGTACTACAGTACATAGCGATGTATTTTAGTACTTGTCAGGATGGAGCCCTGACCAGATAAACCTCCTGTAGAATATTTTTATCTTTATTATCATCATACAGAACTCCCAGTAGTATTGAAAAGTCCTAAATTACACACAACAAAAAATATGCAGTGAGATGTGAGATGCAGGTACATAGACAAAAACGTACATCAGTGTATAAACATGTTGTTTATGTTGCTCGCTACAGCTAACAGGGATCTTTTCCCCTGTATTTATTACAGAAAATTCACTTTTAACACTCTTGTGTTTTTATGATTTTAGATTTCACACGTAATTTGTAACATTAGTTAGACAGAGTGTGTAAATAATCTCACATTATCCAGCAGAGCTGTGTGGCAGTGTCAGGAGCTGAACAGCAGACGGCACTGCAGTCTCACACACACATACACACACACACACGCACACACACACACACACACACACACGCTTCACTCAAAACAACTTCATTCCTGAGACAAAGAAAAGAAAGGACGGTACTTCAGTTTGACAAAACCTTTTTATGTGACTCAGATATCATGTCTTGGCAGAAACCTTTATTTATTTTATCATTTGCATTTTATCATTTCTATTTTATTCAATTTTTTTTTGTCCTGACATCTAAACTAAACCACACACCCACAAACACACACACACACACACACACACACACACACACACACAGGCTTCACCATTTCCTCAGTCGCCCTGTTTACATACTGTGTGAAATTTGGAGGGTCTTTAGTGAAGATTAATTATTAAAATATAATTACGCCGAGGTCACGATGCCTCAGGGATTCCTCTCACCACACGCTGCTCTTCCTCAGACTGAACCCATTATTCTGTAACGACTGTGAAATGATTTTGTGGTGTTATTATATGTTTATAATTGAGGATAAGTATATGAATGAGTGAATGGTCAGCTCACAGACGCACAGTAATACACTCACACACTAAAACATCGATCACATAGGCTATTTTACTAACTTAATATGAGATAGTTAGCAAATTTAGGGTGAGATGTGTGAGATTTTTCAGGAATTGTAAGGAATATTTAGCTTTTTTTTTCCAATACACCAG
This sequence comes from Pangasianodon hypophthalmus, assembly GCF_027358585.1. Lineage (NCBI taxonomy): Eukaryota > Metazoa > Chordata > Actinopteri > Siluriformes > Pangasiidae > Pangasianodon > Pangasianodon hypophthalmus. The sequence goes on along the minus strand of NC_069723.1, from coordinate 23,188,612 downwards.
TTTTACCTGATATATTCCTTCCATTTTAATCAAAACCACAGTATATGCATGAACAATAATGTTTTCATTACTACTACTACTACTACTACTACTAATAATAATAATAATAACCTAAAAAATTATTTTATCATGGTTAGGAAATGAATAAGTACCTCTCTGATGCTCAAAAATACTGTTGATTGATTGATTGATTGATTGATTGATTGATGCATTTATTGCAGTTACCTTATTCTGAGATTGTACACTCTCAACATTTAGATAAAAGCCAGAGTAAATGCATAGACAATACTCTCTATTAATAATAATAATAATAATAATAATAATAATAATAATAATAATCCTACTTGTTTGAATTGTAGAATAATTTATAAGAGCATTTAATATAAACATGTAGCTGATGCCAAACAACAAAAGATAGAGGTAATTAAACAAAAACTATTACTTATGATTCTAATTAAAGGTGCGATAGTCAATATTTTTCATTTCTCACTAGTACAAATAATGTGTAAAATTATATAGAAATGATTAAATATAATAGTTTAATCCATTGTCTCAGAACAAGCGTATTAGGTAGGTGAAAAAAACCCGCCAGTTTGGAAACCTGGCTTTCCGGGCCTGAATGTTCGTTTGTATTTGGCCTCCTGTCAGTCATTTTATAGACACGCCCCCAACGCCACTTACATAATCATTATGAGGAGAACTTGTGGGTTTATAGGGATGTAACTCGGCTTTCGAGCGGCTGAATGTCCGAGTGCGCTTAACAGTGATGTCACGGCGGTCCTCCCTAATGGTAACTGGTAATGGTAAAGTTTTGGGGGGCGGAGCTTTGTCTATATGGGTGGTCTGTGGTCAGTGAGTGTAATAATATAATATTATAATATAATAATAACAATTCAAATCTTTTTCAATGCCACATATTTAACCATTAGAGACAGATTTTTTTCCACAAATCGTACCTAATGCACCTTTATGGATTAATTGCATTAGAAAAAGAAGAAGAATGATGTCACAGAAACACACAGTGTAACACTGCACACAACAGCTTACTGTGTGTGTGTGTGTGTGTGTGTGTGTGTGTGTATGAGAGAGAGAGAGAGAGAGAGAGAGAGAGAGATCCTTCAAACCTGAGGCATGGAAAGAGTTAAAAGTCTGCCGTGGAGCATGCCATTGTGGCAGGAGGAGGGGAGCATGAGGGAGAGTGGATCATACCATTTCCTGCACCATTCATGGTGTTTGAATGAAGCAGCGTTGTGTGGAGCGCTGCTCTGTGCTGCTCTGTGCTGCTCTGGCCGGAGGTGAGCGCGGAGAGCCACTGAAGCAGGAGCAGAGAACCAGCGCTGGACTTCACTTCCGAGAGGAAAGACCAGGGCAGAGTGCAGGGAAGTGAAGAGGAGCAGACAAGTCGGAAAGTTCTCCTGCGTCTGCGACTCCTTCTGCTTCTGCTTCTGCTTCTGCTCATTGTTGAGGAGTGAGTTTGAAAGTGAGGTGTCCAGCGCGTGCGGATGATGTGACAGCTGAGTGTGTGGACACACTTTCCTCTTTCTCACTCAGTGAATTCTGGAGACGTGTGCGTGTGTGTGTGTGTGTGTGTGTGTGTGTGTGTGCATGAGCTGATCAGGATGAAGATGATGATGAAGATGATGAGTATTCTTCACCCTGCGCAGATGAAGATCTCCACACAGGAGGATCAAACTGCACCCGACTCGGATTAACTCCCCTTTCCCTCCCACTTCACTAGGATGTTATAACACATGCATATTTTTTATCCCTCCCTTTTAAATAAAAAACTTTGCTTTCATTTGGTGCAACGCGTGGAAACTGGATTAGAGGCGCATTAATTCAGGGCTCGCGCTTTTCCGTTAAACTCCAGCTCGCCGTTTTTTCCTGCACAGTAAACGATGAAGGAGCGGAAATTAACCTGCTGCTGATTAACCACTGGATTACTTTCAAACCCAAACAAACAAACAAACAAACAAACAAACGACAAATAAAATACCACGAGCCTCAGACCGGTGCTGCTTGCTGAGGAGAGATGACGGCGCGCGCGCTTGCGTTTGCGCTGCTCATTGTGCACACGTGCGCAGGTATGTCCGCGCTATGAGCGCTTATAGAGCGTCACGAGCTCCTTCACTAGGTTTCTGCACTTCAGCTCACTGTTGTTTGCTCTGTTATACACTGGAACACCTTCTTTATTCTCCTTCTGCAGCTGCACACTTTCACCTGTGTGTGTGTGTGTGTGTGTGTGTGTGTGTGTTTAATTTTAAACTTTACACATTTAATGCAATTTAAAAAAAAAAAAGATGAAAAAGACATAATTTCCAAACATAATATATTAATAGCCCACTTTGGCTCAGAGCCATCAATTAATTCATTAAATAAATAATTAATTAATTGATGGATTTAAAACAATTCTTTAAATTTCTGCCTCTAAAGCTGATCACATTGGCTCTGAGCCAAGTTTCAGGGATTTATTTATTTATGTATTTATTTATTTATTTATTTGCCTTTTGCTGATAAATCCTTAAGTTCTGAGTATTTTTTGTGTGTACTTACATCTGTTTGCTTATTTATTCACTAATTTAAGCTCTTAGGAAAAAAAAAAAAGCTTTCGCCGGTTCTTGACGTAACTCTGTTGTAGGCTTCTACACACAGCTCTATAGGTTCCTCTCGATGGGGAAAAAAATGAACCCTTACAACTGTCTGGATTTAATTTAGCCTGGAAATCATTTCAAGCATGCACTTCCGTGATTGTTTATCTGTTTGTTTACTCACTTATTCACACTCTTAGCAAAGAGGTGTTCTCGACGGCTCTTTAGAGAGTTATGGGTTTTTAGCTGAGAGTGGAGCATTGTTGTAGGGTTCTACACAAAACCTAGGAAAAAAAACATAGATGATCCTTTAAGAATGCTGGATTTAACTTTTTTCTGTGTGTATGTTCATGGTTGTTTATTTATTTACTTATTTACACTCTTAGAAAAAACGGTGTTCTTCCATGTTCTTTAGATCGTTATATGTATTGAACTGATAGTGAAACACTGTTGTAGGGTTCTGCGTAGAAGAGTGTTTGTAGGTTCTTGTAGGACCCTTTAAAAGTTTTGGACTTAACCTTTTTTCCAAGTGTGTACTTAGGTTTGTTTATCTGTTTGTTTGTTTGTTCGTTTGTTTCTTCTAACACTGTCCACTAGGGCTGGACAAATTTTTGATATAATACCAGTATTGTTTTAAATCATGGCACAGATATACTTTTCTATGAGTATTGTGATTCGTGAGTATATTTAGTACTTTTATAACATTGTTACGCACCAGTAAGGTGACAAGTAGCTGTAAATTTGTCCCGAAGGTTTTGTGGATGTTAAAGCAAAAAACTGAAAAGACAGTATTAGCTCAGCAGTAGTTTTTCACACTTGCTTTGCTGGTACTCAGTTTGCAAACCTAAATATCATGATATGTTTTCATGTTTGTAGCAAAACTATCTTTAAGTATAGTGATATATGATTAAGCCATAGGCCCACTTCCTGGACGACGCCCCCATGACCACCCATCTTCCTTTATATTCCCGTTTCAGACGTATCGTTCATTCGGTTGCGTTTAACACTGTATGATTTTCACTCCGGTTTTGCTGTCGCTGACAAAAATCGCACATCGTAAAAGAATTCTTTGGTCTTTGAACGCATAGCGTGGCATTCTCACGTTATCATTGTCTGATGACAGAGTTCTGTCAGTGTGAGAAATTTCTAATTAAAATCTCAGATTGTGAGCACTGCTATGACACTCGACTAAAATCCACCAATAGGAGGACGGCAAACTCACGGGACAGCTACAAATACGGTAGCGGCGATGACGAAATGTGCTAATGGACCGAAGAAATCTCCTAGGGTTAGGATTACCTCAAGCTCACTGTGAACAATGTTTGAGTTTATGTGATTGACATAACGAATGATGACGTTAGCAGAACGTTTTCTTCAGAGGATCTTCATCTGACATGGCGAACACAAGTTACAACAAAAACTGTTTGACAATTCGGACAAGATTTTATCAAAATCATCTTGTACAACGTAACAAATCTTAAATCACATAGCTACTTTCGTAACTGTCCGTTATCTGTGTATGGATGGAATCATATTTAACACAGTAGTCAGGTTGAAGCATCACGCTGAGAAAATCCGAACTCAGCACTGAACTGTATAAACATTACAAGTCATAGCCTTTACAGAACCTGTCTGTCTTGTTCTGATGAATTACAGAAATAAGTGTTGGCTCATAATACCTAACTGTTCTTGTCAGTTTTGTTGAATTCAGTTTAGCGTAGCCGTGTACGGTAACTGATATCCATAACCCAGGCTCCGATCCTTGACTCGTAAAACAAATCGAAGCTAGCGTAAACTCTCAGAACATACGAGAACATACGAGAGATTTCCTGCTGTAGTTTGGGACACTGCTGTGTTTGCTCAAGCATTTTTAACAAAAGGACTTGCTGTTAATGAATGCTTAGGGTGTGACGCTTTTAGTCACATTCACTTACACCACACCGCTGTCGAATCCTCCATTCTGATTGGTCGGAAGGTGTTGATTCATTTTCTATAACAGCAACTTTGACAGTAGTGCAGCTGCAGATCACAGGTTTATATTAATGCACTCGTTTACAGGGACTTGTATCTGTTTTAACAAAGAAAAACGTATAATCATTGATACAGTGAAGTTTTCTGTAAGGAGAGGTTTATTTAACGTTTATGGAAGGAGTCTCCAGTGTCAGTGGTGAAGATGTCAGGAAATTTAAAGTTACAGCTTTACCACTGACAATGGAGACTCCTTCCATAAAAGTTAAATAAATATCTCCTTACAGAAAACTTCACTGTGACAATCTGCGTTTTTTTTTTGTGTCTTATTAATGCCATGAGGGAAAAAAAGAGATGCTGGTAAAGGAACTGTATAACTATATCATTATATATACCAGGAATTAACTTGTTTCATGGACGTTCCATGACATTAAAAGTCGTTATAAATGGTTAATAAGTATGATGCCATTCTTTAATAAATTAAAAGTTGCGACCATCGGCACATTGCTGTAGTATAAGTGGAATAAAACACTTGAGGACGTGCTGTTGTAGGAAACTTTAGGGTGGTACCAATGAATCTGCTTCATCACATCACTGTGGTGTTTTGGTGATTATTTTCTGATTATTTATTCATTATTTTCTTTTATTTATTATTATTTATTATTTTCTTCTTATTTATTTTTTTTATAATTTTCCTGTAACAACACTCCCCATTGTTATATTTTTAACTTAAAAATGTGTGTAATGAGGGCTCCTTGCACCGTTTCAAAACCTGAAATTTAGTGAAAATCCCAATTTCACAAGCCGCCGCAACACCCTGCCCTGACTTCATTCAGTCTCTGCTTCATATTATAGTTTTGGTCGTTTTTTGTAATTACCGTTAATTCTGAAGTAATTGTTTTCAAGTTAAGGCTTGCTGTAATTTCTAGCGTAGCTCCTCTTTGTGTAAATCCTGTGGTTAAATAACGGGTTTGGGAGCTTTCTGCTCCAAAACTGAATGATGTGTTTATTCCAGCAGCCCTGCTTTTCAATTTCATTCTGCTATAAGAAGCTTGTTGTAAATTCAGACTACGTTATAGTGCTTTAAGCTTGTTTGATAGCTTGTGTGCTCTTTTTTTTTTTTTTTTTTTTTTTTTTTTGTGAGAAACAGACTGAATCAACATAGTTTGTATGTGAGAGGTGATAAATGGAGAGAATGGGACCCAAGATTAAAGCCTTCTGCTTTTAACGAAAGCTCAGAGTGGTGAAAAGCACTGACGTACTTCTCTGTCTGTTTCAGTTTCAGTTTAATCGTTCTTTTAAGATGTTCTGTCTCATAAACAGCTGTCAAGTTCTGTCTTGAGCAATCCCTTCTTTTTTTTTTTTTTTACGGAGATGCTCCAGTCCATACTTTTGCATTTGCATTCATTCCAGTGGATTGATGCGATGGCGGTACCGGATGCCTTCGCATCTCCCCTGCGAGTACGCAATAAGCATTGTCGCTGCGTGGGAGGCATGTGATTGAGGAAACAGCGTAACACTTTAACAAGCTCCTGCAGGGAAAGAGGTCATGGGGTCACAGTTCAAACGTCATGGCAAGACTTCTTATCCTCAGGGATGTGGAAGCGAATCTGCTCCGGCGGCGTTTCCACATTTCACAGCGCTCTCTAATTATACCCGACGCTGTGGACGTGTTATCAGACAGCTGCGAGACAGACCTGTCAAGGACAGCAAGTGTCTGGAAACAGCGTTGCAGGTGCTGTCATAGTGAGCCCACAGGCAACTCAACATCAAAGCAGTGTTTTAAAAAAAATTTCTATCATAATGCTGTGGAATTGACGAACTGGAATGGTCAGGAAGTGTTGATTAATGATCTACAACAAATCACAGGTTTATATTAATACACTCGTTCTAATACGTTATCATTTCTATAGTAACAGCTCCTTCACTGGGACTTAAATCTTTGTCTGATTGATGTAGTATAAGAGGAATAAAACAGCTCAAGTTGTGCTTTTATAGACAACTTTTGTGTTCCTGTAATCAAGTATAGTATTCCTTGCTTAATATTGTTTTCTTGGCTGAAAATGAGGGGCAGAAGATTTGTTTTCTTCAGTACTGTTCTAATTAATTTAAAATATACAGTAGTTGACTAGTAATTGTGGGTTTAATAGTAAGATGGGGATTTAGTTAGCTCGTAGATAGCTAGTTAGACACATTTTACTGGACAATGCTGGTTACCCTCAATTATTTTTAGCTTCATAGTGTTAGCTTTACATCACTACATAGTGATTGCTCTGAAGAAAGGTACTCTGGGATATCATTATTCACATTGGTCTGGAAAAAATAGCCTTGTGCTGATGGATGGATGAATAGTTGATTAGTTGTATGGTTGGATGTTTGGATAGATGGTTGGTTGGATGGGTGGTTGTTTGGATCAGTGAGTGGTTGGATGGATGGATGGATGGATGGATGGATGGTGGGGTGGATGGATGGTTGTTTGCTTGGATGGTCAGTTGGATGGATGGTTGTATGGATGAGTTTGCAACTGGCCGAAGTAAAACAGGATGGTTTTAAACTGTGATGGGATCGGAATTGGCAACTCCAATTTCTGCACTTATCCAGATCAAAATTGGATTAATTTGACATAAAGAAATAATGATTTATCCACAGAAACATGGATGGATTTTTCCAAATGTGTATGGAAATAAGTGTAATAGTGAGATTGCATAAGGAGTATCCCCTCACATCCTGTCTCTAATCCAGCCCTGGAAATATCATGACTTTAGTATTATAAGGTTCTGGCTGGGTTAAGAATGACTGGGAGGAGACAGAACTGTAGACGGTCATGCTATCTCTTTCTATATCACCTCAATTCCAGAAATACTGAATCATTGTAAACTGTATATTAACACGCTGAATGTGAGAATGAACAACTGTTTTGCTGCAGTTTCATCTGATGGTGTAATCAGGCTTGTAAAGGCATGCTGGTTAGATGAGAAGTTGTTAAATGATACCTAGACTTGATAAATGTGTGTGTCAGTGTACGTGTCCGTGTGTGTGTGTGTGTGTGTTTGTGTGTGTTAATCTGCTGATTCACTCGGCTGTCATACACTAAATGGCTCTTATCAGTGACTGATGTGATCTAACAGAAGTTCAGCAACTTCTTGCCCTCGGCTAACAGGACCAATTCGACTTATCTAACCTTTTACACCACTTTGAAGAATTATGACAGTATATAGATAAAGGGGCCTGACAAGTCTGAAAAATAGCCTATTAAAGTTAATTAATATGAGCAGTGGAACAGTGAAAGAGAAACCTTCTTCCTTTGTCTTCCTTGACGTCTTCAAGTCATTTGCTATCACCGATGTTTGAGCTGTCGCAGATAAGCCTCTGGTGTAAAGGATGGTAGTTTCTTCTTCCCATGGCGGACAGTGAGTGGATCGCTAAATCTTTCTGGTCTCGGAGAGTCACTTTCTTGAGGAGATGGAACCATGCAGTGTGTGTAAGATAGATAGATAGAAAAAAGAGGGAAAGAATTGAAGAATGTTTTCTGGAGCCCTATTAATTTCACGGAACCCCTGTGGTGCTGAGCAGTCGGCGTTCGGATGGATGAAGTCTTAAGTGTGGATAATAAATTACGAGGGTGTGCCGGGGCACAGCAGGCACCAGAGCCCAATTAATGATAAATGTTCTCACAGGTGAACCATATTTCTTTCTACAGTAGTCCCGCTTGTTCCTTGTCCATCTGTCACAAATGAGGCTAAGGCCTTGGCCTTTTGCTGCTTCGCATACGATGCGGTTTTATCTAAACAGCACAGGGTGTACCACAAGAAAATGTGCACAAGGTAGTAATCCTGGTAGGAAAATAACAGTCATTATTGTTGCTTGGATCTTGTGGTTGCTCAAGAGCTCCTGGTTTAGCATCAGGAAATGTTTTTTGTATTGTGAAGGTTGGGGATTAGTAATAGTGATCCCAGTCATACCTGTGAGAAACGACAGTTAGGCTTGTCGTCTTGTAAATTGCAGATAATATCTGCCTAAGGCTAATTAATCGGAATTAAACGGATTAGAGAAAGAATGCTGGCTTTGCAAATCCAGGGTGTTGTTCTGCATAATATCGTACTCTTCCACTCAGCATGTTTAACTGCTGTTCAATTAATTTTACTTCATTTTCTTGATTCCACTTCCATTTTCATGGCCTGGGATTTAATTAGCACTTCAGATAAGACCATCAAGACCTTCCTTAATGCAACTGCTTTTAAGGAGCTCCTTAAGTGGATTAATGGGCAAATCGGTTTATCTTCAATAGTTCGCAATTTGCCAGCTCGCATTACCGCTGATAAGAACATAATCACTCATGGAATGAAACACAGTGAACCATGATGGTGTACACAGTCACAGTCCCACTCAGGAATTTTATGGGAATTCTTGGGAAACCTCTTGCATGACCACCATCACCACCACCACCACCACCACCATCACCGCACTATTCGCTTGCTTCATTTACTCGTTCACCCTTGCAGTATTTTAAACCCTTGTGGAATGTAAGTGTACCTCCAGACGTCGGTTCTGGGAGTGCATCGGGTACAACTGGGATGTCGTGGTCACGGCGTTAAAGCTTACTTAATGCATCCAGTTGTGTCCATCAGTCTAGGAATGAACTGTGAAGTCACGGCATGGCGAAGAGACATCAGAGACATCGGAGATATGTTCAAGCTTATGGAAGGCTGGAATGGGGTTCGTTTTAGAGCTCATTTAGACAAGGATTACATGGAAGTCACTTTGCTTAAGGAGTTATTTTCCATGGTCTGCACTGTGGAATGAGCTGTGATGGGGAAAAACCCTTGAGCTGCATGTCATATCAGCCTCAAATGCTCCATGTATTATTTGCACACTTATCTGGCCACAAGCTTGAGAATCCTTTAGGCTGCAATCTGGCTGTTCAGATGTCTGTACATACAAACGTTTGAACAACAAAATGAGATATTTGGAGCAATATCTAGGCATGGTATGAAAAAAAAAAGTTCAAGGCAGAGTTTTGTTTTGATAAGATACACTCGTTTGTCGACGAGCTACAGGAAAAGTCAGTGGCTGGTCATTTGCCACATGTCAGTCAGATGACTTCTTTTGAAAGTAGGCAGTTCGTGGCCGTGTTTATTGACAAAATGGACCGTGATAGCTAGAAGTCTGGCTGGCGTGACAAAAAAAAAAAAAAAGAAAATGATGTTGGCTTTCTATCCAACAGTTTTATGTGCATTTGATGAAAACTAACATTGAAAATAAAGAAAATGGAGGGAAAAACACTTCCCATCAGTGCTTTATTTTAATATTTATTTATTTATTTTTTTCGAACTTGCAGTCCCTTGCATCATTTTAAGCAGAATAAATATGAACGATTTTTTTTATAGCATTGAAGGTTTGTAGACCATGATTGATATGTAAACAGTCAAGTCAATCTGGCAACCCTGGCCTCAAAACTGTCAATGTTCAAACACAAACACTTGGAAAATTGGTACATTTAACATGTAGTGGTTGCAGTAATTCACACTTTCTCTTGTTCCTTGGAAATGGAAATTTTAGGTGTATCAAACTTTAATATCTAAGTAATACATGAAGTAAGTTCTGCTTATTCTTACACAACATACACAAATGTAATTTCACTTTTTTACCAAACGATGGTCCCACAAGGTATTACGTCATGTGTTTTCGTTTTCCTGAGGATTTTAATGTTACCCAGCATGATGACTTCCCCTCCCCTCCGCTGTCAGCTGAAGCCTGGTGTTGAAAAATGGCTTATTTTGTGTGGTTGGTGTGACTGAATGAGTGAAAATGAGTGAAACCTCCACACTCTGAAGCCCCCTCACCCCCCCAACACTTTCTCCTCTTTTCACCCCTTTATTTTGCCTATTTTTTAAGACTTGCCTTTTTGTTGCTGATCAGCACAGCGCTTTTTTACAGATAAAGCAGGCTAAAACAGAGAAAAGCCCTGTGGGGGCTGCGGTGGGCTTCATGCATTGTGTCGCCTCAACGGGGTAATTGTTCGACTCAGAGAAAGAGGAGGGGCTGTTCGTGAAGGACTTGGGGTAGCACAATAGGTCCCCCAAGGACTGAAAGACGGACACAACCCTATCCCAAAAAAAGAAAAAAAAAGAAAAAAGACACAAGCAAAAAGGCCCAAAAGTATGGCTTTTATATGTCACATCTCCATCGTAAGAACAAAAGCACTGTAGAGACACGACGCATGCAATGCCTACTGATAGTATTCGCGTTTTTTTTTTGCAGTGCTATATAACCATTTTTATCCTCCTAATGTTGATATTCTTGTATTTTTAATGTCTTACTGAACCTCACTTGGAAAGCTCACACACTCGCGCTTGTCGTCCGCCTTTGTTCCTGATTAAATCACAAGGCTACCAGATTTTAAAAAGACTCTCTCTTTTCTTGTCCTCTTCTGGGAAGACCGAGGAAACCTGAAAGATGCCAGCTATTCCTCGCCGATCCCTTTCTCCTCCTCCTCCTCCTCCATCCCTCCTCCATCCCTCATTCTCTGTTTCTTGACGAGATCAGCTTCCTCGCCTTGGTGACCATTCTGTTTTTCTGCACTCCGGAAAGCTTGGATACACTTTTGAAATGCTAAAAATCCCCATTGGACGTGTCTGTGTGGTAGAGAGAGCACACTAAAGAGCTTTAAAGAGAAAAGAGAAGGGGGGGTATTAAATTGGCAGGAAAAAGAAGGGGGTCACTAATTAGTTGATTTAATGACATGGACCCTCCCCATCGCGGCCTGTGCAACTTCTCACACAGGCTACCTTTGATCACTCTCGGCCCCCGTTGCATCATGGGTAAGTGATTTTCCTCAATTATACACCTCCTCCCCCTCCTCACTGTGGACAACAGTGTCTAATTAAGCTTCCCTCTGATGTCCCATACCTCTTGCTTTCAAGTGGACTGGAATATTAATTTATTTTGATAAAAAACAACAACCACCACTGGTGAGTTTATTTTCCCTGCTTTCACACATAATAATTATGTTTCTTACCTGCTGATGAAATGACAAATTTGTCATTTCAACTGCTCTGTGCCTCAATATGACAGAAATACCATAGCCTGAAATTTGATGATTTTTTCTCTTAGTTAAGTTTCTAAAATTATTATGAATCCATACTGTGTATGTAAGGAATAAAACACTCCATGTCGTGCTGTGATAGGAAAATAATCAGTGTGACGAAGTGGAATTACACCAAAGTCCTGAAGTCCCTTTTATACCATGGCATTTTGCCAACGCTAACAATTTTTATTTATTAAAGAATGACACCTCATAATTTTTTATCCATTTAATGTTGTGGAATGTTTGTGAAGCATGTTAGTTCCTGTTGTAGCAGCTATGAACAGTCGTTCTGTCACCAGCCTCATTTTTTTTTCATTCTCTTGAAGTTAATAAGAGAAAAAAACTTGCAAATTTAGCAAGAAAACAAACAAAAAGCGTAAACTCCTCTGTCCTGAAGATGTCAGACACTGACACTGGAGACGCCGTCCATAAATTATTAAATTTGGATTACTGTATTACTGAATGAGCTGTTACTATAGAAACAATAACGTGTTAGAACGAGTGCATTAATACGAACCTGTGATCTGCAGCTGCACTATTGTCAAAGCTGCTGTTATAGAAAATTATTCAACACCTCATGACCAATGAGATTCAAGAATTCTGCATCTCTGTGTTGTAAATGTGTTGAAGTAGTGTCGCCTACAGCTTGCGATGTTAGCGAGAAACTGCAGAACGTAAACTCTTCTGTCCTGAAGACTTCCCCGTGCCAGAAAAAAGTATATTTTTTTTTAAACAGATCACACTTCTCACTTTTTACAGATGAAAGGATCCAATAAATCTCTTAATAAAACAAGGTTTTGTATTAGAATAATGTCAAATTTTATTTGGATTGTTCTCTTGGCCAGCACATGGCTGTTGTAAGAGAAGTCTGACTAAAGCCCTTTCCTTAAGCACATACAGCTATGCTAACACTTAATCATCGTCGTCATCCATCAAGTCACAAAGCTACTATTATGGCTACACCTTGGCTCGTGTTTCTTTCTGCCTTGGCCTAATTGCGATGACATTTCAGCCGTGTGTGTTCAGTGTGTATGACTACCACATTTCCATTATTTTGCACCACAGAAATGAGTGTGGTTTCACCAGTGCAGTTGTGTGTTAGTCTTTCTGTTGTTCTGGGGTGAAGCAGTTCAGATTTGAAGTTTGTTCTTGATGAAAATTGTGGCTCGGCTTGCTTTTGTGTATTTTTTTAGAGTGGTGTGTATTGTGTTGGAGTGTACAGTTTAAACTGTGGTGATAATCTGAGTTTATTGATGGCATGTGGAGACCTTTATTATGAAATATGGTGAGAATTTAATGAAAAAAAAAAATAGAAATGTCAGCGTTCTGGAGACGTCCTCAGGGCAGAAACGACATTAAGGTAATATCTGTAATTATATCTGCAGATATCAGAGCCGGTTATAGACCTCGTTCTGTCTTCACCAAGCTTAGTGGCATTAAGAGTGGCTATGGTTAACGATGAAAATGTCTGAAAGCTCTGAACCACACATTTCACAAATTACTAAATCCAGTGTTTCTGTTTTTACTATGCAAAGAAACTGAGTAGAATTCATTTTATATTGTGTTCATATGCTGTATTTAAACAAAATCCGTAAATTCATGCTTTCATCAGTTGACATGCTCACCATTCAAGTGGTTAAATTTCACTGAGAACACTGCTGCTAGGTAACTGGTATATATGGACACTAAGCGTATGCTAGCTGACTGAGGCTAACGATGTATCTAGCTAGAGCTACACAATCTAAAGGTACAATGACTGTAAAAATGACACACAACTATCAGGAGTGTCAACATTTACCTCAAATGTGTTGGTAATTTTCTAAAAAAAATGTTCTGTATGACTATTTGTGCTTACACTTAGCACTCATTGCTAATCGAACGTCATTCTGTTTCTCCATATTGAAAAATATCAATGATGCATCACAACTAGGAAAATATATCAAAATCGTTTTCTTTAATAAATACAAAAACATGAACACTATTGAATATAGCAGTATTATGATAATTGAAGATATTTTAACACTACAGTTTAGTTCACTGAGGCTTTGCTAACAACTAATTACTAATGAAATAATGCAGGCGTATTATGAAAAAACATTTATTAAAAAAATTAACTATTTATTAAAGAAAGTCAGTACAATCAGACGGTAGAAAAGTGTATCATGGTTTTAATATATAAGAATATTAATTGCGAACTCGACTTTTGTTGCTAGGCAACTGGGACATATAGACACCTAGCATAAAGTCACTAATAACAGCGGCTGGCGATTTAGCTAGCTAGAACTCAACAAAGTAAAGGCTTAATGGCAGTAAAAATTAGACGAAACTATCAAGAATATCAACATTTACCTCAGATGTGTCGTTACATTGCTCAGAAAAAGGTTCTGTATGAATATAATTACACTCAGAAGCAACCACTAAATAAATCTTCTTCAGTTACTCCATATGGAAATACTTCAACATTGTAAACTTTGAAATACCAGAAAATTTATTAAAATTAGGTTAGGGCTTGTTTGTGTCTACATTTCCAAAAATGTACATATTTAGCAAGGAAAATGAGGGAAAGTATGTCAGTAGGTACACTCATGAATTTAATAATATAAATTTAAATACTTGCCATTCAGCTGGTTAAAGTTGTGAGAACACTGTTGCTAGGCAACTGGAGAATATGGATGCTGAACATAAGGTTGGTAATAGCTACAGCTAGCTAGATCTCAGGACTTAGGTGTTGTACACAAGCAATGTAAAGACATAATGACAGTAAAAATGAGACACAACTATTGAGAATATCAACATTTACCTCAGTGTTATATTGCTTGCCATTAAGTTGGTTAAAATTGTTGCTAAGCATCTGGGGAATATGGGCACCAGTAACTGAGGCTAATGATTTAGCTAGCTAGAATTCAGCAGTTACATGTCATTCAGACAATGTAAAGGCACAATGAGAGTATAATTAGACAAAACTATCGAGAATATCAACATTTCCCTCAGATATGTTGTTAATTTGCTAAGAAGAAGGTTCTGCGTGACTAAAATTGCACCTAGCATTGAGCGCTAACTTTGAGCGCTGAACTTCCTTCAATTCCGCCATAAAACTGTAGACTGTCTGTCAGTGACTTAGCTGAATGTTTCACTATATGCGCAGCATTAAACCCACTTTCAGGGCTGCAATAAAATTATCAGAAACATGGTACAAAGTCTTCCTCACGTGTTGAAACATTAACAGCTTAACCGTGAACCACTTCTCCACACTTCGTCTTCGCCTCAGCTTGTAGGCCCTTAAGTGCTACAAGTCGCCTGATAAGTGCTCCTGCGTAACCCAACCCTCGTTCCAACCACAACCGCTATTTACTAAATGATATTTAAAAGGCATTGGATTTTTTTTTATCATGCTTAGGACGCTGGCAGCCTTACAGAAGCTGCTCTCGTACTTGGCATGGAGCCCCGAGTGCCATATTCTTCCCCGGATCAGCGGTGCCAAGTAAGGGCTCGGGTCAAGTTCGTTTCGCAGTGAGGGGTGTGATGGGAGCTGAGATGAGGCAGGGAGGAAGCGTGACCTCGGGGGTAACGCGGATCTGTCGGCGCGCGCTCTGCCGTCTAATGCGGACGGGGAAACATCTGGAAACTCATACAGTATGGACGCAAAAAAGGGGCAGAAAAATTCACAGAAACGCTATTTTTAAAAAATTAGGAAGCACTAGATGTGGGTGATGTGATATAAAAAAAGTAATATCACGACACGACAGACATTTCTGTGATTCACAATATAAAGATTTAATAACAAACTAACAAAACAAGAGTGTGAGATGCTGAATTTATCTAGAAAAATAAATTATTTAAAAATATTTTTGTTTAAGATTTTTTAAAAAGTATCTCTGTTTAATAAGAAAGAAAGATAAATAAATATTTAACATCTTTTTGAAATTTTACTCTAAAATCAGCTGCCTCCAGTCAAAGCTCATTTATAATTATTTAAAAATTTTCATTTTTTTTTAAAAAAGATATCACAATACCTCTGATATCTCAGGAAAGCATATTGTAATGTAATTTATGACAATATTAATATTATATGACCATATTGCCCTAGCAAACACCATCATATTCATAATAATTGAAATAATTTGGCTCAGTTATTAAAAGTTCTATAGAAATAATTTTCAGATATATTCTGAAGGATCTGGGATGCAAAATGGAGGATACAAAAGAGGTAAAAAAAAAAAATTTCGGGAATAATTATATTGCATTCTATAAACAAGATGTTTATTTGTGTCACTTTTAGTATCTTAATTATGCATTTATTAGGTGATAAATGTTTTTTTTTATTTTGTACAACACCGGCGTAGAGGCTATGTGATGGATGCGCTGATAAATTCAACTTGACAAGGAAACAAAAACAAGATGTAATTGGCAGTACGCTTGGTTCACACATCTCTCCGTGTGCCTGTAAATCTCGCTAATAAACACCCACACACACACACACACACACACACACACACACATACACGTACATACACACACATACATACACACACTCAGGCTAGCTTGGCCTCGTTCCTGTGTCTATTTTAATTCTCTATATCATCTTGTTGTCCTTTTCTCCTGGGAATCGAGATGTTTTCACTCACACACACACACACACACGTGAGCTCCGTCAGAAACGTATACGTGACGGATGTAATTGCTGGGCAACACGCCGGCTTTCTGACGTGTGTGGTTGTCCATCTGCTGCTGAAACAGCCATGGCAGCTTTCTGCCTAACGAGCAGCTCAGGCCTGCTGCTGAGGGACGAGTGCGAGATGTAAATGGTTTTTATGTGCCGAATGACACCAGCACCTTTTATAACATGATTTCCACTCAAACATATTGTGTTTTAGACGTTCGCAGTAACAGCTTTCGGCTCTTTTTTTGCTGTTAAATTTAGATGATGTGTATTTACTGTAATGATAAAGAATTATGAGATGTAAAAGTGGAAATACGCAGCAGTTGAAACAGCAGTTAAAATTTTACAGATTTCTACGTTTTTCTCGTTGTCTCCAGTGGCTCGATTGCTGTCGACGTCGAAGTATTTATTAATTCATCTATTTTGTTTTAATATAAACACAAGAAACTTGAATATCTAGTTGAAATGATTATTTTAATTAACGAATTGTGTCACGTAAAAGTGTACACCCTTGGTAAATTGTAATAAAACAAAACAAAAAAAACATGTAAATTAGTAGCTTTCTGTCAGAGCGATTTTATACACCAAATCTTTTAGTATAAACTCTTAGAAAAAAGAACATTTGCATTCTTTCCTCCATTCTTTCCTCCCTTCTCAACGGGCCCTACTTTCCTTACTTCTCTCTCTCTCCCTTTCTTCTTTTCCTCCCTTCTCTTGCTCCCTTTCTTCCTTTCCTTCCCTTCCATCTCTTCTTTCTTTTCTTCCCTCCCTTCCTTCATTCCTTCCTTCCTCCCTTTCCTCCTACCTTTCCTTCCTTCCCTCTTTCCTTCCTCCCTTCTTCCCTCCCTTCTCAGAGGGTACTTTCTTTCCTGTCTTCCTTCCTCCCTTTTCTCCTACCTTCCCTTCCCTTCCTTCCTTCCCTCTCTCTTTCCCTCACTGGCAGGAGAGAGATCCTTCTTTTCAGACCAGTCATTATTTTGTGGAGAGCAGTGTGTCAGTGGTGGAATTTATGTTCTTGACATTTTATGACCTAAATCTTACTCTGCAAAAACTCTTGATTATGAGTATGAGAAGGACTGAGCTCTGAGCAACAGCGTCTCCTCATGCAGGAGTGTGTGTGTGTGTGTAAATGTGTATGTGCAGTTTGGAGAAGGAAGAGAAGGGAAAGACTGCGCTCATTGTTTCGGTTTGAGACGGCGAGGCCCCTTCAGTCCTTCAGGACGTCCTTCAGTGTCCCAGAGGAGCCGGTCTCGTCTCTCCGCCGACCCCCAGCGGGCTCATTTCATCCAGGCCCATGTGTCAGTCACGGCCGTGTTTACCACATCTCAAGCACAAAGAAGTGCGTTCTCTATGAAATGGCTTTATAACATCGACATCAACATCAAGCCACAAACAGAAAGGACGAGTCGGGTCTGAGAAAAACGATTACGATGATCAAAGTCTAAATACATCGACTTTACACACTCAGCCTTGTGTTTCCTTTATGACCCGACTCTTAAACTTTTATTTGGCTGATGTAAGAGTCACTGCGCTGCCTAAAGGCACACCTCGTGCTTATCACGGCCATAAATCAGACCTTTAACAAGCTTCTAATTGCACATTAATGATGCTGGAGATCTGCAGAGGCTCGCTGCACTCGCCTGCTCTTATCTTACCCAGATATCCTTATCACAGATCCGGGCTGACGCAGCAAATAAAGCTGTATAAAAGCGTATAAAGTGTGCAGGAGTGTGCCACATCAGTTTTAATGTGTGTATTTGTGTGTGTGTTATGTGAATGTGTGAGTATTTG
Organism: Pangasianodon hypophthalmus; assembly: GCF_027358585.1. NCBI lineage: Eukaryota > Metazoa > Chordata > Actinopteri > Siluriformes > Pangasiidae > Pangasianodon > Pangasianodon hypophthalmus. The sequence goes on along the minus strand of NC_069723.1, from coordinate 23,170,518 downwards.
ATCGTCCCGGCTGTTTGATCGTTACTGAGATCGTGATAAGACATGATGAGGTGAGATTACCTGGAACACTGGGCTGTAGATTGTAGTATACAGATGCACTCAGGGTGGGAGATATGATCAAATATGTCACTTTGTGTGTATCACAATTTAAAAAACTGCCAGCAAACAGTTGTGTTGCATTACAAAAAAAAGAGTGTGATGATAGTTTTATCTAATGTGTAGAAAAATAAATTATTTAATGCTGAAGGGGAAAAAAATCTGTAAAAAAATCGGTGAAAAATTTATAGTTGACCATTCAGTTTACTTACGATATCTCAGAAAATTGTACTGTTAAATATAAATATTGTTATTTTCCCCAGTCCTATCCAAAGATTCTTTTAACACTGAAATTATTTAACACTGAAAAAGAAGGAAAAATGATGTAAAAATTTTACAGTTGTGAAAAATGTTATCCTTGACCCAGCTTTCACGATTTGAATATATGTGTTATTGAAAATGTTTTTTTTTTTTAGCTATCACAATAGCCATGATATCTCAGAAAAGTGTACAGTGATATAATTTATCATAAAATTGATATTATATTGTCATGTTACTTGCCCCTAGAGTGATCATTTTGTTCATCTTTTAATTTAATTAATTTGTCAGCAAAAAGAAATGATTTAGCACAAAAAAGGGAAACATTTCAACATTACTATTTGTTTGTGTTTTACAAATTTAAAGATTTTAAAGAAATTTCTGTCTAATCAGGGGAAAACAAAACAAAACAAAACAATAAACTATAAAAAAAGATATCACAGTATGCATGGTATCTCCTGAAAGAGTATCGTGACATAATTTATCACAATTTTGTCATATTTTCCAGCCCTACTACACACTGAAGCTAGAGCTGGGCGATATGATGATGTGATATCAATTTTATTTTATTTTTAATTTATTTTTACTTTTTTTCTAACATTTAAAAACTTTTACAACTGTAAAATAAATTTGTGATATTTATTGTTAGATTTTATTAATTTTATCACAATTTTTTCAGTTTAAATAGTATTTTTTTTATAGATATGTAATAATTTATTTTTGTAGATTTTTACACATAAAGGTTTTCCATAGTTTTACTTTTATTATTATTATTTTTTTATTGCAACCTTACTGATTTGCTGGCAGTTTGTTCCCAAACCTATACATCGCACTGTATATCATGTTTCATAAAAAAAAAAAAAAGTATTGTGATATAATATTTTCGTCATATCGCCCGCCCTGCACTGAGGACTGGTCTGATCTGGATTGGTCGAGGCTGTTAGCGACGTTTCTCCGTTTCAGTGCCAGGAAATTGTTATTATTATTGAACAGAAATTTATTTCTGTTTGAATGTTATGCGTGCAGTCAACATGAACTAATTAAAACGACTGTCTTGTAGAAATAAGTCTAATCTCCGTCTCCGATCTGATTAAACGTATTTGGCCGTAACAGTAGATAAGAATAAAACGCAAATATTCCTCACAGCTCCGTTGGGTTTTTGATGGCAGGGACTGACTGACTGTCGTTATCTCGCCCGCTAGCTGAGGCTACGCTTCACAGATCACAGCACACACGCTGCATTATTACTGCTCGGAGTGTGTGAATTTTTTTTAAACAATTGGCAGTTAAGAGTCAGAAATGAAAGGCTGTTTTGTGCGCTGTATTTGTGCGCTCTCTGAATGTCAGCTGTGTTTTGTTCTCGGGGAAAATGTAGCGTGCTTAAATCATGACATGTTCATGACATGACATTTCAGTGTTTAATACTCCAGCTTCCAAAACGTTTACGTCTCTGTTTCAGAATGCTAACGTTATGTTGACATTGTATTACATCAGTCAGTGCACTAGCCTAGCGCTTTGGCTAGTTAGGCGAAAGTGCTCGTTAATCGTGATCTGCCTGTAGTCTGATTTTTTACGTAGTATACTTTTCAATGAATGCCGTAGCATATTAATGTTCAAAACTTCAATATTCTGGTGAGAAACGAAAATTCTGAAATTATACTGGGCAAGGTGACCTAGCGGGGTCACCTTTTATTTTTGGGAAAGATTAACAATTTTAAAAAACATACAAATGAATCCCATGTATGAGAGATTTTACCACAGCACTGTTGAATTCTGGATTCTGATTGGACAGAAGGTGACGAATTTTCTATAACACTGCAGGAACAAATCACAAATCGAACAACTTGTGTAACAACTATAGTAACAACTTTCTAATGTAACATTTATGGAAGGAGTCTCCGGTGTTAGAGGGTTTCTTGGTAGCTTGACAAGCTGCATTTTATGTCTTATTAACTTCAAGAGAGAGAGAAAAGAAGAGAGGCTGGTGATGGAACGACAGTTCATAGCTGCTATAACTTGTTTCATGGACGTTAGATGACATTAAATGTGTCTATAAATGGATAAAAAGTATAATGTGATTGAAATGGATCTTTAATAAATGATTTTGTTATGAAAGGAGTGAAACACTTGGGGATGTGCTGCTATTTATTGGAAAATAATCGACTTTGGGGTGGTTACAGTAACTCGGCTTCATCGCACCACCCCGTTGTTGATTATTTTCCTATCAGAGCGTGACGCGAGCTCAACAGTTATGACAGTGTATTCGTGGCATTCGACGTCTGCGCTTAGACTTCCATTATGAGTGATTTTGCAGTAAACAGGTTTTCTGGTATTTTCTCATTGCAGGGAAAAATGTCAAGTTTCACACACACACTCTACAGGTACAAAGGTTTAGATTAAGATGAAAGACTGGAGTATTTCTTTAATATAAGAAAGAGAGAGAAAGAAAGGATGAATAAACGTCTTTGAATAAAAGTCTGTATATTTTATTGTAAACCCTCGACTCAGACGTTCCCACGTGACTGCAGGAGGAGAGAAAACAAATCTCCATATGTGAACGCACAGCGAGAGAGAGAGAGAGTGAGAGAGAGAGAGAATCCATATTACACAGCGGAGGTGTATTTCCAGCTACAAATATTGCTCCACTCTTTTATTTGAGATGTGCATTTTATTGGTTACTTGGTTCTAGTTGGTCTTTCATACACTTTTTCATTATCTCGCTCTTTAATTACCTTCATGGTAAGGCACAGGTGGAGGATTGACTCAATATAATAAACGCCAGGAGAATTGGGAGGTGAAGATAGGCACTAATCTGTGAGTGCTGGATGTGTGTGTGTGTGTGTGTGTGTGTGTGTGTCAGAAATATGAGTCTTGCCCGAGGCACCGATCGATCAGATCATAGCTGCAGAATTTCCCAGCTTCCCTTCTTCTGAAAGAGGAGACGGAGAGGGGAAGTGAAAGAGTGGATGCAGCGGTCAGACTAAAAGAAAAAGAGATGGAAACACAGATGGAAAATCTTATGCTAAATAAGAAAGTGGGGGGAAAATGGACGCTGTTATACCACATTCTCGAATCTGATTATTGGGAATATGTTAATCAGGTTTATATGAATGCCTTCCTTCTAACACTTTATCATTTCTGTAGCAGCAGCTCATTCCCTGGAACAGATTAAAGAAAGCGTGAATAATCCCTGATATGGTGACGTTTTATGGAAGGAGTCTCCAGTGCCAGTGCCTTCTAACAGTCAGTGGTAAAGGTGCAGCTTTCAGTTTTCACAACAGAGGAGTTTATACTTTTTCAGTAGCATGACAAGCTGTGTGTTATTAACTTTAACAGAGATAAAAAGAGAGGCTGGTGAGGATACGATGTGAGAACAGGACCTGATTTGACATTAAATGTAACTATAAATGGATAAAAAGTTTGACATGTCGATCATTGGCAAATTGCTGTTGTATAAGAGGAATAAAACACTTCAGGGATGTGCTGAGTTGGAAAAATAATCAACTTGCCACTTTCAGAAGGGCGTATCTGAAGCACGCACACACACACACACACACACGCACTGCACTTTCGCACATTGTTTTCTCAACACCGTTTAATTAAGCGTTACCCGCTGTTCCTCTTTGCATCATCTTTTGTGAATATTTCGCTCTTTCTATTTTTCTCCCCTAAAAGTATTTTAAAGTCTAGACGTCTCCACAGGACAGGCGCTCAGATCAACTGCAAAAACAGACACGTGGTAAAAGACACTGACAGTGGAATCTGTTCTTACGCTGAGGATCTGCTCCGTATGAAGGAATTTTAATGGCGACGCTGATATTTAACACCACAGGCTTTAGTCCACCTGAAAAAAAAAAAAAAAAAAAAACTGGAGGTTATTATTTTGTTTTAAAAGCGAGTACACGCTGATGATATCTTTCATATTAATAGTCAAATTTTACATTTTCTTCAGCTCAGATGTTTTATACTGTTATAAAACAGTTAGGAACTAGAGAGCAATACTAGTTGACAAAAACACAACAACAATGATAAAACATGCAAACAAACAAACACAACACACACACAGACACACACACAGAGACACAAAAAAATGAATGGCTTGTTTTGTTAATTATTTTTTTGTTTGTTTTTGTGCTGACAATTTCATTACACGAACAAACAAATAAATAATTTAACAAATGAACAAATAAATAAATACAATTTTGCCCTTATGTGCCATGATTAATTAATCTTTTTTTTTTTAAAAATACAATAAATAAATGAATGAATAAATAATTAAACTCAACCCTTCTTGATTTGTTTTATTTATTTAGTTGTTTGTTTGTTTGTGTGCTGACACGTCATTAAATAAACAAACAAATAAATAAATGAGGAAATGAACAAATAATTAAATTTTGTGTGTCCCATGATTTATTACATAATTTATTATTTTAAAAAATGTTCAATGCTATTAAAAATACATTGATATTCTATCCATTCTTTTTCGTTCAAAAGATAGGTACTTTAGATAGATAGATAGTATTCTGCTGACTGGACTGCATGAAGCAGCAAGGAAAAGAACAATGCCTCCTCTGTAGGGTTTGCGTGTGTGTGTGTGTGTGTGTGTGTGTGTTTGTGTGTGTGTGTGTGTGTGTTGGAATCAAACCAAATGTCCCAATAAGGATAGGAATATCAGTCAGTTTTGATTGTCTTTTCTTTCTTTTTTCTTTTTACACATAAAAACTGCAGCTTTCATTAAAAAAAACAAATCTAAAGGAGTCAAAATGAAGTTTTGTGTGTGTGTGTGTGTGTGTGTGTGTGTGTGTGTGTGTGTGAAGCCAGTGAGCACTGTGAAGACGCGTCAGTTCCAGGTCATGGGGTTCTGGACAAATGATTTGTGACCCTAGATCACGACTTAATCCCAGACCCTTTTAATTGTCTCTCTCTCTCACACACACACACACACACACACACACACACTCAGTTCCCCATACTGCCATGCTCATTTGCTTATGCACTCCCATTGCACACACACACACACACACAGATATATGTGTATATACAGACGGATAGCTGTGATGAGTCTCTGACTCCCGCGGTCTCTCGGGCCGCTGTGATGCCTCTTATCTCCTCTCCTCCCGCCTCCTCACGTTTCTCGCCTTTGATCACAGACGTGTCAAACGTCTAAAATGACAGCGCTGTAGTTAAAGTGTTGCTCCGCTGCACTCCAAAGAGGACAGACGATACTGTAATTGGAGGATGAGTTTCCTCACAGAGCCGTGGCCTGTGAGCTGTAGAGGTGGACGATATGATAAAAACGTATCATGATACTTTTCTACAAATCACAGCGTCTGTATCACACTATAAAGGTTCGCTAACAAACACCCAGCAAAACTCACATGCTTTATTTAAAAAGCTGTTTTATCTGTATATATCAACTACAAAAGGCAGTTATTTTACACTGGAAAGTAGGAAAAAAATTTACATTTTTCAAGCTTCAGTAAACTTTGGTACACTTTTTAATACACATTAATTTTAGTACGTTTAAGTATGTTTTACACTTTTTATTACACATTTTAGTATAATTTTTACACTTTCAAACACAATGTTACACTTTTAAGTATGTTTTACAAGTTTTATTACACGTTTGGTACACTTTTTATTACATGTTTATACATTTTAGTGTTTCACACTGTTTAGTGCATGTTTTAAATGTTTAGTACAATTTTACACTTTTTAGTATACTTTTTTAATACAAAAGTACTATTTAGTAGTTTTTAGATGTTTTAGTGCACTTTTTAGACTTTTAGTAAACTGTTTACATTTGTTTAGTGCCTTTATTACATGATTTAGTCTACATTTTATACTTTTAGTACACTTTTTACACATTTTAGTACACTTCTTACACTTTCTGTATTACACATTTTATACTTTTTAGTACAAATTTTACACTTTCCATATTGCACATTTTATACTTTTTACACTTTTAGAACACGTCTTCATGCAGGACCTTGTGTACCCCAAAATCCACAACAAATGGCTTCCTGTTCAGTATATATGCTCACTACATAGAGCCTTTATAGTCCACTCTGTGTCTAGTAAACTGGCATTGGAGATCACATGCTCAACTTTCTTACAGTCTTTTGTAGTTTTGCTTGCATTCAACATTTGTCTTGTTTCTCACTGAAGTATCAGCACTATAGGAGCTGTTTGGGCTGTCAGCAAACTCGCTGTGTTGACAGTTTAACATAAAATAAGCTACAGATTTGCTCACGTAAGGCCAAAGAAAATCAATTTACGTCTATCTAATAGCTTTATCACTCGATTAGCGTGGTTACGTTTCTTATTTGCGATTTAAAATGAGCTCTCCAATTGTGTGATGCATATTATTAAAATTTAAACTCCTTTCCAAATTTTATCCTTAGGGAAATTTGGAAAGCTGATTGTTAAAGGTGCGAGTGTGCTGATGAGCCATGTCTAGATAACTAATATATGTAAAACATCCTTTATTACAGACACTTTAAAAATTCATATCTACACGACTCCTGCGCTAAATCTGCATGTCAGTGGCTTCAGGCAGCATTTTTAGAGCTTCCAAGATAAAAATCTGTCTCATTCAGAAGGTAGAATAAGGACAGAGTCTTATAAGAAGCATTGCATGTTTCAACCCCGTAATTTTGTCCGCTGGACAAATGAGTCCCTTGAAAGAAAACATGGCGGTCGTAAATGTGGCCTGACCGCGTGCACTGAGGAAGATGTTTACAAATGTTAGTTTAACTGGCCGTCTCGTACCAACATTTTCTTTTATACAAGGCAGATTTGTGCTTGCCAGAGGTTTTTTTTCATGGCCGAAACACAGCCAGTGTACCTAATTTTTAAAAACGACATTTAAGAAGTGACATTTAAGAAGACTTGGGATAACAGTGAAGGGAATCCAAAACATGGCGCTTGTCAAACTTTTGAGAACAAAAACTAGTTTTTCTGCATTTAAAATCAACATTATGGTTAATTTTGTGATATCATCATAAATCGATCAGTTATTGTGATATATAAATGCAACAGCATCTATCGCTTTGCTTTATGTAGTGCTAAGACCTCAGATCTTCAGATCCCAGTATCATTTCACTGAACCCCATTCCCATCCCCTCTCTGTGTTCTGCAGGATCTCGTCTGAGGCAGGAGGACTACCCGCCCCGCATCGTGGAGCATCCCTCCGACCTGATCGTGTCCAAGGGCGAACCTGCCACCCTCAACTGCAAGGCCGAGGGACGGCCCACGCCCACAGTGGAGTGGTACAAGGATGGCGAAAGGGTGGAAACGGATCGGGACGACTCGCGTTCCCATCGCATGCTCCTTCCCACCGGTTCTCTGTTCTTCCTGAAAATAATCCACGGACGTCGGAGCAAACCGGACGAAGGCTCGTACGTCTGCGTGGCTCGCAACTATCTCGGAGAAGCCGTTAGCCACAACGCGTCGCTGGAAGTAGCCAGTAAGTGCCGGGCTCCTTTTAATTTCTGCTAAAAAAAAAAAAAAAAAAGCTTTTTCTCGGCCTTGGAATAATGGCGGTGCTTGTCAAGGCCTCTCTGGGAGCGATAGCTTTTCCCCCGGGGCCGTATTGAAACCAGGCCACAGTCTTCATTCAGTGCTGCGTCTCTGACCCCGTGCCCATGCTCTGAATGCAGGAGAGGTTATAGCTCCTTTAGCTTGAATGGTAAAGGGTTTCCAGTTTCCTCCTGGGGCTGGACGCTCAATGGGCTCAGTGGGTTGGATAATCTAGAGATGGGCAGGAAGTGCTCGCGTCGCTGGGTCTGCATGCTGATCCCGGTGGATAGAGCACACCAGATACAGCCGGCTTGAGTAGCTCTTAAAGAAGCTTCACTAGGTGGTCAGGAGTCATCAGAGATACTAATCCTCTCACACAGTTGGTCTTCAGCAGGTGGCGTTTGTTTGAGAGAAATGTTTCAGTTCTTGGCGAGGAGTGTTTTCATTCTAGCCGTGAGTTAGAAGCTACTGAATATTAAACTTTAAGAGAAAATGCATTCGTGCCTGACAGTTATGGCAGAAATGGTAAATAAGGACAGGTTTTTTTTCGACACAGTGTTTGGATGGGCTTCCTTTTCTTGATGAGTGCAAATGTTTGCATATCCTTAGGATAAAGAGACGAAGAAACTGAATTTCAGACAGTCAGATAGTCTGTTTATGTGAAGATATTAAAAGTAAAACAAATCTAAATCAGTGTAAAAGTCATTTCTAAATGCGATCAAATTAGATCTGGAGCTGTTGCTTTGTTGTAGATATTGCTATTTTGTCCATTTCATTTTTAACTTCTTACAAATTCTGATCTGATAAATTGTAAAATCTTCTTTTTCTCATCCCCAAAACCACGGGGTGTGCAGACTTTTGCACTCAATTGTACTAATTGCAGAGTCGTCACATTCCATGACCACTTCTTCTCGCTTGTTTTGTCCAGCGACAGCACGCCCTTTAACTCTCAAATTCTATCCAAACCGCACAAATGATGGACTTCGAGTAAAAAAAAAAAAAAAAACTGTTTTAAAATAAGCCTTGGGTTTTTTTTTGGTTTGTCAGGGATTGAAGTTTTTTTTTAGATTATAGGTTGCCTTGCTATAAGGAAGTTCCGTCTTTTCAGGGTTGAGTCTACTACCATAAATCTTTTTTTTTGTGAGCTGCCATTTTTAATGAAGGTCTTGCTTTTGGCTTCTTCCATGAACTGCTCGGTGTACCGTATCTTTTCAAGCTCAAGAGGAGCGAATGGGGAGGATCTCAGATAGCAACCACTTTTCAAGTATGCCCAGGAGCTGTCACCAAGGCTCTTGCTGTAATCTAATCGACCTGGCAATGGGTTGGAAGGAACGCTTGACTGCTTTGAGTTTCAAGTGGAATGTGTGACATTGGCATCTGCTCCTCGGTGGGCAGAGTTTCAGCTCTTTAATCACCTGCTCTCTGAGTTCCTGAATAATATTCAGCTTTTACACCCAATTAAAACTGCTGAGTGGAGTACTGTTTAACTTTCTGTAATGTGGCTGATTCATTACACATAACAGATTTAATTATACAAATCAAAATACTACCGGCTCAGATTCATAAACGTCATGTGGTTGGGTTTCACAGAATGTTCCTTCGCTCCTACTATGATCTCACAAATGCTGGTACTTTACACCACAGCGCTGCTGAAGTCTCGATTCTGATTGGTCAGAAGGTGTTGATTAATTTTCTATAACAGCAGCTCTGACAGTGGTGAGGCATCAAATCATAGATTATTATTAATTTGAGTCTAAAACCGATTAAAAAACAAAAAGAAAATCGTTGGTATGGTACAAGTTTTCTGTAAGGAGACGTTTAACATTTATGGAAGGAGTCTCCAGTGTCAGTGCTTTGTAACAGTCAGCGGTAAAGCTTTTCTGACAAAAAGCTGTTTTTTTGTGTCTTATTAATTTAAAAAGAGAGAAAAAAAGAGAGGCTGGTGAGAGAACGACTGCTTATAGCTGCTATATAACATGTTTCACAGACGTTCCACACCATTAAACGTAACTATAAACGGTTAAAAAGTATCATGACATTCTTTAATAAATACTTTTTTTTTTTAAAGTTGTTGACAGATTGCTGTGGTATAAGAGGAATCAAACACTTCAGGATGTGCTGTTATAGGAAAATAATCAACTTCAGCGTGGTAAAAGTAACTCTGCTTAAACTTAGCCTCTCAGTTAACAAAGAATGTTATTATAAATTTCAGGAAGTTTTCAGCGGGTCCTAAGGAGACCTCACACAAAAACAAAAAAAACACCCATAAAAATTTGACAGACTGAATGCTATTTGAACCAAAACGTAGCATTCAGAACAAAAACTAATCCTGATGTGGAGATTTAGCAAAAAATACAGAGTTGCGATGCAAACTCCAGCTACATTTTATCCTGAAATGCCAAAGATATTTGCAGAGTATAATGAGCATCCGGAGGGATCACAGACATTCATGCGGTCGGTTGCAATCATAACATGCCATATTTTCCAGATTATATTTTGTCCCTGCTAGGACACAGTAGGAGTATTGGCAAGTCCGGGAGCTAAAAACAGCAGTGCCGAAAAGCAGATGATATTCACTCTTCATTGCAGTGGCTGGATTTCAAAGTATATAAAAAAAAAAAACAAGAGGACTGGCGGCAAGACGGTTTGGCCAGAAGACAGGGAGCGCGACACTGCGGGCCGCTGGGACGCTTATTTTGTATGAGGTTCAAACAGGACCATAATGGCATGGTGTCAAAGCTCAGAAACCCTCGCCGTGTGTTTCCGACCCCTCTTTCCCCCACCCCGTTACCCCAGCCACCCTGTGTGTAATTATGTTGCCCAAGCAACTAGTGTTTGAAACCCTCGTTAGGAATGTAGCATACCCCAGAGCTCTGTGATTTTTACAATGCTTTAATTGTAGACTAAAGAAGCAATGCATTTTCTCAAGACATTTCCATGACCTTTGTTTGTGTCATATCAGTGTTTGGTTTTAAGAAGTTTGGGGTAATTAATTACCAAGAAATGCAATGCTTGCTAATAAAATTCTTATGTTTTCAAGGTCTTAACTTTAGGAATTTTGCACGTCTTATGCCAGAACACCTCATAAAAATGAAATCTCTTAAAGCCTATTTGTGCGACTTAACTCGTGTAGCTTTTAAAGACTCCTATTCAAAATCTAAAGTTTTTTTTTTCTTCTTGTTATATTTTAAGAGATTTTATGATCACCCAACATGAGCTTGACTGTACTGCTAATCGTTCAGCATGCTCTGCTTTGGTAGACGGTAGCACTTAGCCCAGGTTCATTCAGGTTCACTTTCAGCATTAGGTACAGGCCTGGGGTGTATCACATTACCACTGTGTGTATCTGTAACTGTATTTGGATTTAAACCACAAGTGGGTGTGGCCTAAACCAGAAACCTACCACTGTGTCCCAGGAAATCTGAAAAAAAAAAAATAAAATTGGTGAATTTCAGCTCTGATAGTTTCTCAACCCCAGCTACATCATTCCAGTTCATAACTCCTATCAGCTAGAGATTGAGTTCTTATTTTTCTTTGTACCTGCCCAGGATATTTTCTAAAAAACTTAGTTGGTTGTATTTTCCAAAATATAAACAAACTAGTAGCCTAATTTCCACCACCATGACCATGACCAGGCAGTAACTAAGGATGAATGAATGAATGAATGAATGCATGCTGTACGGTAATAATGTGGTCTTTCATTGTCCCATAAGCTTCATATCTAACTGCATTAAAGTAAAAACATCTTGCTTGTGTGACTTTTTTATTGCATCGAGGTTCCAGTCCTGATGCTCAGGTCTGTTCTCACCTAGATGCCCTGTAACCCTTCTGGCAAGCTTTCCAACAAAAATGCGTAGTGCGCTTATTCATATCTGTATTTGTATTCATTTAGAACACGTTATCTGTTCATTCCAAATAATGTATAATATAATTCCTATTTGGTTACAATTACAATTTAGTACAACAGGTTTCCTTTGTCTTTTCCTGACTTTTGTACACCCTAGATCAAGTTTTTTATGTGTGTCCCTCTGTTTACGTGTTTCTTTTCTATTTGATACTCAGCATCTGTTATGTGTCATCCATTGTTGGCGAATAATAGCCTTCATAGGGAACAAAAGATTAGAGAGCAGGGCGTGTAAGAGAAGAAGGGTTAAGAGAGGAGTGCAAGCATGCTCTTATCCATAAGTGCTCACCGTTGAGCCCCATGGCTGCAGGCTACATGACGTCAGGCTGTGTTTTGAGAATGACGGATGCGTCTGTCGAGTGTCTCCATCTCCAAACAGCTGCGAAAATGGTGATCAAAGAAAGATTTTTTTTGACCCATATAAAATGGGATTTCCAGAGAACCTGCAGAAGTACTTTTTTTTCCTGGGATTTTCAACAGATGAATAGTTAAACCTGTAGTCATTCCATGACCTCGCTCTCTCATCATCGTGTCCTTTTTCCCTCCCCTTGCCTCCCTTCCTCTCTGGAAAGTCAATATTGTGCTTTTGGGCGCACTAAATCAGGCTAGTCATTTAAATACGGTAACTCTCTTGGAAGCCATTGCATATCAAAGGAGCTAATAATAACATGTTCCTTCAGTTCCTCAGCTGGGAGATTAAGAGGGTAGGGAGCGGAGATGCTGATAGTCCTAACCACTGACTGTGGATGTCTTTCTCTTCTCCATGTTCAAGTAATGGGCTTCTCCAGTGGGGTTATTTGTATGTTGTGCTAAATGGACTACAAGCTAACATGGTTGCCAAGCTTCAGATTTAAAACTTGTGGTTACTTTTAGTTTACAGAAATACCACTTCGTGACATTTTGTGTTTGTTTCAGTGGTTTGCACTTATTTGTTGACTTGGTCTTCTTGTCGCACTGGTGCCAAAGGTAAATTCCATCTATCTTGGCTGACCGTAGAGGAAGGTGCCATGGCAGACAGACATGCTGGAAGGATAAAGGGAAAGATTTCCAGTTTGTGGACATTTGTGCTAAAGGTCATACTGCATTGCTTCACAAGCCCCTTTCTTGCATGCACTTTTCTCTGGAATTTAACCATAATTATACAGGAAGTGTGAAGTTGAAATCCTGGGTAGATTAACGTGTCAGTCTACCAGGATAAATTATCAGGAGGGTGATGCTTTACCAGGAAAGATGCCATGACATATTTTGATTGTATAGTGACAAACAGAAAGAAAATCGGAAGTTCAGCAAAGAAAAAGAACAGGAGAAATGTCTGGAAATGAAAGAGCAATTGGCTGCCATCTGACTCACCAGCAGACTTAGAGACTGTATCTTCATTAGAGAGAAGATACTGTACAGGTGATAAACAAATTAAGGTGTATGAAAAGTAAATCTCACCAAATCCATTGATTTTAGATCGAGTGTAATGATACTTTCAAGGCATTTTAGTTCCCTGACTTTTTCCATAACCCAGAAAAGTCTGAATTTGTTAATGATGTGTTTAATTAACCAATAAACCTATTTAATATGACTGCTTTACTGAAATTTTCAGTAATGAAAAGAGAAACTTTTCTTTCTTAAGAGATTAATTCTCATCCCTCTTCCATATCTCTGATTCTTTAAGACCTAGTTTAATTAGTTTCATTTTTATGGTTCAGTTAGTGGTGATTATTGATTACAGGGAGAGAGGCATCAGCAAGGAAGATTCGAAACCTTATATAGGAGATTTTCTTGCAGTAGGACCTACAAGGACATTTCTGTTCCCAATAAATCTGGTCAAACAAATGAAGCACTACTAAGTTCAAAATTAGAAATGAGAAGACATCTGTTCCTCAGTTGATAGTCCCCGTATTATCGGCATCTGGCTCTTTTTAATTGTTTGGTGAAATCCTGGGTGTGTGTCTAATTTAGGGCCATGAAAGTCAGCTGAAGATGGCCTGAAATCAGATGGGAAAAAAAAAAAAACGATTTCATGATGTTTAATTACAGTGGAGGGAATTACTGACAGACCTCTCGAAATGGATGATAAAAACCAGAAAAAAAGCCAGAGGGAAGAGTGCAGCTTATTTGCTCTTGTCAAACTTGTCATTGCGGCTTCTATTTTACATTCTTAATGGACCTGAAATCTATGTGACCCATTTACAAGGCAGAAAAATTCCCTGAAGCCACATGCTGACATCAGTGTGTTACATTGCGTTCAGCACGCTAAGGCAGTACCAAAATATATAACACCTGGTGTCTTAGTTTATGAGCACTCATAACTCATCTGGCCTGGTTCCCAGCATCAGCATCACCATGTAAAAAACACAATAAACATCAGAAGAACTAATTGCTCTTGAAAATGCTCTTTAAGATGAGTATCAGCAATGTGTGCCCAGTTACATCAGAGGTCACAGGCATTTGTAGTCCCTGGATCATGGTGGGGGATTGGGATGGTGCCAGCTGTCCTCAATGCCTCCTCCCATTCCACCCCACTGTGGATGCGTCAGAAAAGAGAGAGAAGGTCAGGCTCGAGAGAGACAGCTCTGTATGCTGACATGGAAAGGAGAGCAGCAGGAAGTCCTAGCACACTGACTTTCACTGCTTTGTTATGCTATCGTGGTGGAGAAAGATCTCCTGCTGCTCAAGTCACGGGCTGGCAGAGAAGGAAGGATTTGAGGAAGGGTAAAGGGTTCACAGCAGTCATGAGGGACAGAGCACTGGTTAGATGGATGACATCTTTGAGTGTGATAGTACTGGATAGTCAGGCAAGGGGCCATATACATGTTTTGTTGGCTGGTTTGTGTCTGGGGAGACTCCATTGTTTGGGACTCATGTTGGTCTTGAAACAGGGTGCCTTGGTCAAGCTGCACTGTTGGCCCTCAGCAAGTCTGTCTGCTCCTGGGCTGCCGTATCATGGATGACCCTCCTGACAAGCTCGTATATGCAAAGAAAAGAATTTCGCTTTACTTGACTTTATTTTCTGTCTGAAACGGGGTGGCTCAGCAGTTAAGATTCATTGCTAGTGTTGGGAAAGTAGTAAATTCAAATCTCAGGACTACCCCAGAGACACCGTATGGCATGACCTTTAACCCTCAACTGGTCAGTTCTGGGCTTGGACTGGACTTAGACTCACTTGCTGGTTTTTTTTTTTTTTTTTTTTGATAAAAGCAACCACCAAAAGTAGCTATGTCGCAATGGTAATGCACTACTAAGATAATGGACAGTCTGTGATAATGGACAGTCTGTGATCTCACTGAAGGAGCTTGAACTAGGAAGGCACTAGGGTTAGCCAATAAAACATCATAAGAGGACTGTCTGGTTTGTATCTATGGGTAAAACCCTTAACAGTTCTGTTTAGAATAAAAGAACATTTCCCTTTCAGAAAAAGTTCTAAGTAGCAAAGTTTTTGAACAGCAACCATTCAAAGGACCTCTGACACCCCCCCTCCCCCCTTTTTTTAAAGACGTTACCTGACATCTTAACAGGAACTGGGGTATCTTTCCGCAAGCTTCTGTTACCAAATTGTGCAAACTATACCAGATGTGATTGTGATATCTGTAAGATAGTTTGTGACCAGCATGTCAGACTAATTTAAATGCTCACTACTGGATCTGATGAATCCCTAGCTCAAGAGAAAGAGGAAGGAGAAAATAATTTTTAAGGCTCATCCTGCTACAAGAAAATTTGGGGTATTCTTGACTTGACATTCTACCCCAGTGACCTTATCATCTGGTTAGATCAGAAATTCATCTACCACTTTCTACCTTCTTCACAAATCAGAAAAGCCATTTATGTTATGCCCATGGGTGGAGCTAGAGTCAATCCTTTGCTCATAAAACAGCAGACTACAAAGGAGCAGGAATCATGAAAGACCTGTTTAGGGATGAGAATGGCCTTGTTTGAAGATAAGACAGAGGTGGATCTCACGTTAGCCCTTGGTAATAAGGCAGAAGCGATTTTCGATTTCATTGGGTTAAAGGAAGTAGATGAGACCCGCCTGCCCAGTGTAACTGGGGCCTCTTTCATGCTTCTTAGCATTGCTTTGATCCCAGGAAATTTGCTGTATCCTTAGGCACGAAAGGCTCACTTGGACTCGCAGAGTTCTACGATTTTTAGCCCATGTGGCAGAGTCTACATTGTTTGCAGTCCAGTCTGACCCAAATTTGCAGCTCAAAAAAGAGAAAAGCATTCAGCAGAAGTGACTGACCCAGCTGGATTCAACCTCACCCTATCTTTGCAGACACTCGTGTGCTCATATCAAACACCTCCTGCTAAACATTGAATAGCTTGGACTATTGCATCGTCTCGTCGCGGTGGGCTACAGTGAGATACAGCGATTTCCTCTCGACTGGCCTCCATTTGTGATAAACACTGATTGTAAAGTCTCTCTCAGCTGGAGGGCTCAGATAGGAAGCGCCCCCCTTGACTGAAGAGCCACGCTATTAGGCTGCCCGCTGCCTCTAATCTCCCTACTTTTGGTAGCAGGGTCTCAGAGGACCCATGAGGCTATTTTTTAAATATCAGTGTATGATGCAGTTCTGCTCTGCTAGACTGAAGTGGTTAATAGTGCAAGCGTAAGCTGTTGCTTGAAGCCTTTTAACCATCCTGATAACGGCTGGTGAGGATTAAGGTATGTGGATGTGGAAGAACGTATGAGGTTTGGGGCTGTTTTTGTGGAGAAAAAGACACAGTTTGAGGTGAAGTTCCATTACTTCGTTCCACAGCACTTTTTTTTTCATCATCAAAAAGTAGACCAAGACAGGTTTTTAAATTTCCTCGAGCACATTTGTACCAGTGTTTAAAGCCTGAAAATGTGGGTTTATTTATTGTTGCCTTATCGGGTGGTGAGGTTTTGCGGTAAAGTGCACTGCCAAATTAGAAAAAAAGAACTACTCTTACTGTCATTTTTGTGTAAATACACATGCTATGGTAAGTCCATGAGTAGCGTTATTAGCTAGCTAGAGAGAGAAAATAGATAGATAGATAGATAGAGGAGTAAATCTACGTAGTACACATCATGAAAGTACATTCAATTCAATTCAATTTTATTTTTATAGCGCTTTTAACAATGGACATTGTCACAAAGCAGCTTTACAGAAATAAATAGATTCAAATTAAATTAAACCAAAATAAATTGTAAAGTACATGGCAATGCTTCAGATAAAGATCAGCCCAAGAGCGAGAGAAAGAGTGAGCGAGGGCTTAGCTCAGTACTCTTTCAGGCATGGCAGTCATTGTGCTAATCCTCCTGGAAAGGACATTGTAGCAGGGACAACATCACATGGCACAGCTCCGTCCTTGACCATGAAAGCCATTTGCCAAAACAAAGGTGATGAATGTTTACAGTATAGAGTGTAACTAAGCTGACTGTCGTCACTGTCACTGTCTGTTTATTTATTCACACCGTTTGAAAATTCAAGGCTTTACATTGTTTGAGGGAAAAATGAACCAATAGGAAAGATGTAAAAATTAGTCGAAATTAAAAAAATAACAAAAAAACAAATAAAAAACATTCTCACCTTTTCTGTTGTCAGAAATGTCTACATTTATTCATTTTAAATGCCTTTTTCATTCATAGAAGATGAAATTGAAAATGATGTGTAATGGTTTAGACAGCTAGCTGCCTATTATTTTTTCCTAACATGGTCTCAAAGTTGCGAAAATTTGTAGCAAATCAAATCAGGATCAGGGAGGAGTTAGCCTTAAGGTATTATTCAGTGGCATACGGTGTGAAATGTATTACATGTTACATAAAGCTGAACTGGGCTACTTAAGTAATGGAAGTACAAGTTCGATGGGTTAATTATGCCATTGCTATGAGCGTTTTTTTCGTTTCGTTCTTTCTCTTTCTTATATAAAGTTTTGGAGAGAGGAAGCGGTGACAATATGTTGAGGCAAACCAAACATGTTCTGATTTTGCCATTAGCATGATCATAAATCTCATGAACAAAATACTTCCTCAGATGATTATAACAGGGCACACACACACACACACACACACTCACAGTGGGGCCTACTTTGTCTCTTCTTTCTCTTTGAAAAGGGCGTGGCAGAGAAACTGTAGCGTTCCCTTGCAACCAAACACCCGACTGACTGAAAGAAGAAACAGGACAGAGGCTGGGCGAGAATTATAGAAAGTTCAGGGAGAAAAGAAGCGATGACGAGAAAAGATGTGGTCTGAGAGAACGTTCTCTGGTGTGACTGAGAATTATGCCATCTGTTGTCATGAAAATTTCCAAACTTATTGCAGTGTGTGCTGTAGAACTCACTTAATAATTTTCCCTTTTGAAGACTGAGATAGTTAACAACTAAACCGAATTCAATAAAGTACATCTCTCTATGAACATCTATCTATCTATCTATCTGTCTGTCTGTCTGTCTGTCTGTCTGTGTCTGTTCCCCCTTTTCTGTTTTAAATAAGTTCTTTCAGATCTTGTTATTTCTGTTTTTTTAGATGTGTCACTAATGCTTTGCTAGAACTTTAGTTAGTGAGGGTCACGATACTTGAAGATATTTTCATGATGCATAATATGGATCACAATATTTTTTTTTGCTAATAAACTTCCAGCAAAAAGGTTGCGTTGAATTAAAAAAAAATAAAGCGGAAAAACAGAATAATTTTTTAACACTAAAAAACTTGTTAATAATAATAATAATAATAATAATAATTCTTTAATACTGACAAAATCTCTAAAATACCCTAAAAAAGTATAATTCTAAAGCTTCAGTAAAAAACGTTAACATCAAATCAGCTGCTGTAAATTTAATGTTAAATAAAAGCATTTAAAATAGTCAAACTGAAATTGAGCTTGAAATTATTTTTAAAAAATGAATAAAATGTTTACCAATTTAAAGATTCAGTATATAATTTTATCTTGAAATCAGCAGCTCCCAATCAGTTTGTAACTATTTTAAATACACTATATTAAATAAATGTAAAACGTGTAAAAATGTTTTCACGTCGTGACATATTTGCCACGTCACCACACTTCCATGTTTTCTTGTTTAACGCTTACAAAACCATTTATATATAATTAAAAATTACAGGTAAATATAATATAATATAAACAGTATAATACAATATAAACAGTACTCTAGGAAAAACTGTATCATGATGAAATTAATAATCACAATATCGCATCATCACATCACATCGCCCGCGCCGTATTCTTACCTCGCAGTGTTGAAGCAGGTCATGTGACCGTTAGGCTTTTCTCAGTGTGTGTGCATTGCAGTGCAGTGGAAACACGGCTGTCCTTGCTTTGTGCAGCTGTGAGGTTCACCGCAAGTGTATGTGTGTGTGTGTGTGTGTGTTACTGAAACACTCCTGCTCCGATTCTCATTAGGCCCTTTCCAGTGGGATTAGAAGACTGCCGACTCGGCAGGTGCTGCAATAACTTAATTTCACCCGCTGTTCGGGAGCCATAATAGCTTATCGATTGGCTGACAGAGATGCAACGGGCCGCCACGGACGGACGCCGATGGAGAGGAGAAGTTAATCGGCGCTCGACTCATAGAGGGAATTCAATCGTATCGCCGCTAAACTTCATCACCGTCACGCAAACACGTGACCGCGTCGGTGTAGCGAGCCGCCTGATGACTGTCTGAGTGGATTTATTAAAGAGACATTGAGAACTTTATGTACATGAGTGGATGAAGATTATCATATCAGGTTAACGTAATCCGTCAGATGAAACTAATTTGCCATTTATTCAGTCCAGTTTTAATTTATTTGTACAGCGCTTTTAACAATACACATCGTCACTATGCAGCTCTACATCCCTAATGCTGGGGCAGGTGCCTCAGAAATCCCAGAATGCAATGCAGCTATACGAGGCTCGGCCAGTTAGCGAGATCTATGAGAGATGTACTGCATTGGAGATGCGGTATTAGCATGAAAGTTGAAATTTGGAAGCTTTTTCTTTAATTATATAGATACTCCAGGAAGTGATATGAGTTTTGACTTAGCTTAAAAACAGAAAACAGTTTTTAAAATGACTGACTGCTCTGGTGGATTTATTTAAGCTGTTAGGTGCCAGGCATAACTACAGCCTGCATGCATGTAGCTTACAAATCCACCAACTAGCTATAACTATAAATAGTTATAATAAAGGTCAAAGCAATTAGGTTGCACTTTCACCCTTTGAGATTTGGCGTGACATTACCTGACAGACGTGCCTGGGGAAACGTGCTTCCGTAGCGCCTGGTCCTCTCACACTTTGCTCTAGTTCATGCATAGTTCCCGAGCTAATTTTGTCCGCACATTGTAACCTCCATCTGCTGAAATGAGGGTGAACTCGCGCAGCACTGTCCTCTTCCCAGCAAGTAGCTGGCCTGCACATCTATCCCACAGTCATTACTCTCTGCAGGATGTGTGTGTGTGTGTGTGTGTGCATGTGTGTGTGTGTGTTTGTTTTCTCAGAGGAGCTGCGCTCTGTAAGCTTGCCCTAGCTAACACACCTGGAAAGTGCACATCTTGCTTTTATTCTTCACACCACGTTTAGCGTGTCCGTCTACCCGAGTGTGCAGGTCACCCCCTCCCGCGTTAGTGGATCATCAGCACAGAGGAAGGTAAGAGCTGTGAGTAAATATCGCACCTCACGCTGGTCTGCAGAGCATCAGGAGGTGGAGGTGGTTGATGCCATGCTGTAATGGATGGCGGCGTCGCTCTCGTGTGACGCCCCAGATCCTCTCAGACCGTTTGTACAGCGCTCACCGAGGCCCTCGTTCCGCTCTGGCAAATCTCATCCTGTCTGCACTTTAATGGCCGGCTGACGCGGAGGTAAACAGTGAGAGATGGCAGGAGGGATAATGGAGGAGGATATAGAGACGGAGCAGAAAGACCTTGACCTCTTCTTTTGACACACAGGGCACCCGATGGGTCATTCCTCATCCGGGAGGCACATCCAGCGTCGAGACCTTTCTCTCACCCCCAGGAACAATGCACCGTCTCCTCCTAGCAGCTCACAACCAGGAACGTAGGACTGTGGACTCTAGCTTTCTGTTCCAAAAAAATAAAATGCAAACAGGATGTTCGAAACCTTTTTTTCAAAATATTACAAAATGCTAGCGTATATTTCTTTTACTTGTTGTTCATGGTTTTTGAATTCGTTTTGGGGCTAAAATTAACTGGGTGGCTATTAGCAAGACGTGTAAATAAAGATTAGCCTTAGTTCTTGATGTACTGATAAGATGGATCACTCTGTGCTGTTTTAAAAAAAAGTAAGAGCGTGGCTGTAAAGGAGGACAAAATGGCAGCTGAAAAAACTCAGCAGGATTTTTCTTTTTTCCACTTTTTCCCCTTACCTTAATCTTTAACCTTCTTTTTTATTTTTATAATTATTTTTACAGTCTTTCCTCTTTAATACTTATCTTTCCCATTACAATAATAATAATAATAATAGTGATAATAATGATAATAAATGCTTAAATAATTTGCAATTAAATGATTATACATTCATTATTATATGCTAATAATAATAATAATAATAATAATAATAATAATAATTGTTACTGATAGTTTAATAGTAACACCTTAGCCTGATTTTTCATGAATGACATGAATGTGTTTGGATTTCATTTAAATTCTTACAAATTAATTTGGATTTTATTCTCTAAATAATGAAAAATAATGAAATGTTTATAATATTTACACGTTCGACGGCTAAAATCAATCAATAAATACAATCAATTTTAAAAAATTAAGATCCTGTGTTCTACTTTTAGTCATGAAAGTCTATCCAAACATTTCAAACCATTTCCCAAAATTTTTATTTAAATGTTTTTTTTTTGTTTTTTTTTCAGGAAAAGAAGAAAGCTAACGCTCACAAAACACTAACAGTAATAACATTTGTGAGCATGTTTTAAAATATTTTTAAAAGCATTTTTCCGACATTTTTTTCTCTTAATGTAAAATAAAAAAAGACCTTATTGCCATGCGAAAATAAAGTTCATTTTAAAAAAATTATTTTATTTTTCGATAGCAAAATTTGTGAAATAATTTGCCAGCTTTAACATCTATTAAA
The DNA here is from genome assembly GCF_027358585.1 of Pangasianodon hypophthalmus. Taxonomy (NCBI): domain Eukaryota; kingdom Metazoa; phylum Chordata; class Actinopteri; order Siluriformes; family Pangasiidae; genus Pangasianodon; species Pangasianodon hypophthalmus. The sequence goes on along the minus strand of NC_069723.1, from coordinate 23,148,693 downwards.
AATAGCAGATATTTGTTAATAAGCGTATGTAATAACGTGTATGTAAAAATCTAATTATTTTGTTTGTGAATAGAGATGTACGCTGCATCTAAGCATTTATTTACTTATTCCTTTCTTCCTTTTTCCGTCACTGCTCTGCCCTCGAACGTCTGAGTGAGATTATTTATAAAATGTGTGATGTTTCATGGACAGATGGTTTGGCACTGGCTTCATGGAGCAGCTAAGCTATATACAGATACACCAGTCAGGAAACAGGAGAGAAGATCTCATGGGCTGAAAAAAAGGAAGCTAAATAAATAAAGATGAAGAAAGCGGAGTGAAAGGTAGCAGAGCAGGAGAGCAGTGTGTTCTGGCATGGACACGATAAGAAGACAGGTGCTTTCCTGCCTGCTTAAAGAGCTAGCGACAGCTGCCAACTGGCTGTGTGTGTGTGTGTGTGTGTGTGTGTGTTGATGTTGGTGTGTCTTTGTGGCCCTGCCAGCTGAAACATGTCCCAGCAGACCCGTCTTCAGTGTCTCCTGCGTCTCATCTCGCTGCCGTGTGCGAGTTTCAGACCTCTGGCTCGCTTTTTGGCACCGTCCCAGCGAATACCCGCCCTGACCGCTCACTTTTTTTTTTTTGATGTCTGACACCGGATCCTCTCAGGGAGGAGCACAGGAAGGAACCTTAGGCTATGTGCTGATGTGGATATGGATATGAAGGGCATTTTAATGCCTTTTGGCTCACGTTAGTAATGGAGTCTTCACTCCAGAGGAGGAATCAGGTGTGTACACGTAAGCGAATCGGTGCTGATTCCTTTCAGTCCATGTTCCCGTGGAATTTCTGGAATTTTATCAGAAAAATGAAGTACTGTAGAGATTAGCAATGATGATAGAAACCCTCTGTTTGAATTTGGAGGACTTTACTAGTGTTTAAACATGGCCTATGTCTTCGTGGGAGCTTTCTTTGCCGAGGGGACGATGCCACAAACGAGGCGTACGCGCTTATTTGCTTTTGGCAAACACGAGCCGGCCGCTGCTTTGTGCCTTCAGATTCCGAGCCGTCGACTTCCTCCACACTTTACAGTCGAGTTAAACACTGCAGCTTTAGACTTCCACTCCACTGTCTTAGGTTTGAGCCAAGTCACTTTCAGCTTTCACCCATTTCTTAAGCTAATACACTATATCTCCAAAAGTTTGTGCACCTCTGACCATCACACCCATATGTGCTTGTTGAACATCCCATTCCAGATTTATTCCCACTTTACTGTTATAATAAGCTCCACTCTTCTGGGAAGGCTTTCCACTAGATTTTGGGGCGTGGCTGTGGGGATTTGCGTTCATTCAGCTACAAGAGCGTTAGTGAGATCAGGCACTGATGTTGGGTGAGGAGTCTCCATTCCAGTTCATCCCAAAGGTGTTCAGTGGGGTTGAGGTCAGGGCTCTGTGCAGGACACTCGAGTTCTTCCACTCCAACCTTCACACACCATGTCTTCATGGAGCTCGCTTTGTGCACAGGGGCATTGTCGTGCTGGAACAGGTTTGAGCCTCTTAGTTCCAGTGAAGGGAAATTGTAATTCTACAGCGTACAGAGACGTTCTATACAATTGTGGGCTTCCAACTTTGTGGCAACAGTTTGGGGAAGAACCACAAATAAGAGTGATGGTCAGGTGTTCACATGCTTTTGCCCGTATAGTGTATACGTTTTTAGAAATACACGTTTATTGTAAATTAGGTGGGGGAATATAACATATCGGAGCATTAGATTAGAATTTTCTTTACTCGGGGTTGACAACAGCAGGCCTTCAAGGATGTGCTTTTTTTCTGAACATCATGGAGAAATTAGGACAAATAACAAACTTAGGGGTGTGCTGATATATGACAATAATTTACGATGTGGTGGTGTGATTTGGTCCAAAGTGTTTTATTTCTCTTATTCCACAGCAATTTGCCCCCAAGTACTGTTTTTCTATTTATTAAAGAATGACACATCATACTTTTTATCTGTTTATAGTTATATTTAATGTTCAGAAACCTCAGAAAAGTTACTGCTTTAGCTCTGACTGTTGCAAAGTCCTGACACTAGAGACTCCTTCCATAAATGTTACATAAATGTCTCCTAAAAAAATGGAAAGAAAAACATCTTTTCTATGATTACACACGTTAATATAGTTGCTGTAGAAATGATAACATATTGAAAATGAGCGCATTAATATAAACCTGTGATTCTGAGCTGCTGTAATAGAAAATCAATCAACACCTTCTTCTAATTCTGTCACAAATTTTGCATGTATGAGCCCATGTTGTTTTTCTGCCTGCGTGACTGTATTCATTTGGTCATCTTTTTTTTTTTTCTTTTTTTTTTCGATTATTACGGCCCTACTTTGCGTTTCCCAGCACCTACATTTCCAAAAGTGGCCATTTCTGTACACAGTGATTTGATTATACTCTCTCACGTCGCTCTCGCACGGCTAATCCCTCATTTACAACACTCGAGACCCCTATTAAGCTTAGCTCCGCTCTGCTGAACGCCATCTTATCGCTCCTGCAGACTCCCGAGTCTGAGCGCCGCCTGTTAGCCAGAGTTCTTATTCGTCCAATTTGCTCCGTGATAACTTTTAAAAACAGTTTTTGATCCAGCACATGCTGACTTCATGCATAAATCAGTGGCTTGATTGCTTGAGAGAAATGAGGTCAGTCCACCATAACTTCGCTAATGAATTGCGTACTGGAGAAGAGAAAGCCGGGCGTCCGATTAGCCGCTAGTCAGTAGAAAATTAGAAATCGGGTTCACAGTTTGCCATGTTTCACGTTTCGATTTCTACTTGCTCAGGAGATAATTCAGGAGAATCTATGCATTTCATTTGCAGCTCAAAGGCAAATACTGCCTCTCTGACATTTTCCCTGACACGATAACGCTGATAAATGCAAATTGTTTATTGGCAGAGATTGCGGTATTTTCCGTCCAGGCGTGAATTTGCATAAACTCACACCAGCACTGGATTAGTCACATCTCCAGACAGAGACAATATAATGTCTCAGGGTTTGTCCTGTTCTCAGAAATAAGCTAAGATCACAGGATCTGGCTATCACTGTGTTTAAAGCGTGAATTTCCTCCTGGCTCCTGAAGTCCATATTTCAGGAGTATTTATAGGAAGAAACACAGTTACAGAGCATCACGGTCTCATGAATTATTGACAATCCCATGTTATTCTTCCCTTGTGACTGAACTCCGATACGCACAGGCTGTAATGAGGCTGTATTACACCACAACACTGTCGAATTCTGGATTCTGATTGGCCGGAAGGTGTAAGTCTGAAAGTCAAGGGTTTATATTAACATGCTCCTTCTAATACGTTATCGTTTCTATAGCAACAGCTCATTCATATGGATTTGTACAGTGGATGCTGCACATGAAAATGTCTGTAATTAAACTTCCTGTTGAAAAATGTTTATGTAACGTATGGAAGGAGTCTCCAGTGTCAGCTCTTTGTAACAATCAGAGGTAAAGCTGTAACTTTGTTTTCTGACACCTTCAGGACGTCCGATTAGCCGCTTATCCACTTATCAGCATAAAGAAAGAGAGAATAAAGAGAGGCTGTTGAGGGAACGACTGCTTACAGCTGTTATAATGTAAATGAGAACAGGAACTAACTTGGTGCAGATGTTTCACAATAATGTAACTGTAAATGGATAATAATATATGATATGTCTGGAATAACTGAAAATTCTAATCATTGGCAGATTGCTGTAGTATAAAGTGAATAAAAGAGTTTGGCATGTGCTGCTAAAGGAAAATAATCACTGAAGAGGTGGAGTGATGAAGTGGAGTTACTGCAGTTACCACCCCGAAGTTGATTATTTTCCTAAGACAGCATGGCACTGTGTGTTTTATTCCTTACTTATTCACTAAATACAGTGAAACTAACGGGAAAGTAAAGTAGTTAGGAAGGTCAGGAATAGCTCCTGGTAGTTGATGAAGTTAATCCGAGGTTAATTAAATAACTAAGAATGTGGATTAAATGCTTAATTTTTGTTTATATTTCTATCAAATTTAACTCCTCATTAATACAACTTAATAAATCCGCATCGTGAACAGGGGAATTCAAGTCATATAGGACACAAGAAGAAAATCCTGTCATGGAAACCAAAGTTTTTATTTTATAATTAATGGAACACCACAGAGGATTTTATGAACAAATTAAGTATAATGTGATGCGACACTGACAAAAGACAAAAATTAATAATCATTCCTTAATAACTGAATAATTGTAATTGTATCTTCACAAATAAGTAAAATGACTAGAGTCATTAGAAAATAAATAATCTACCCATTATAAGCTATTTAACCGTGATAAAAACAAAGCATGGAAACAAAATGATAGCATAATTGTTTGTTGTAATAACAAGATCAGGAATAATTGGCTTTGTTCCGGTGAAGCGGATATAATCCCGCTAGATAAGAGCTTCTCTCCAGCACAAACATGGCAAGGCACAAAAGAGCCACTGTCAGCGCTTCATGTATGGACTTTTTGTGCTGTTTGTAATTCCTCCACGCTCATTTCAGCACGGTGATGACACTGTTGTGAAACATCCCGAGCTTTCATCCTGCAAAGTTTCGTTTTCCGTCCCGTCCTCCGGGAGCGAGCACTTAAAGCCAACTTTGTTCTCTGAAGACGTTTTTCTTTTCCATGACGTGGGTTATTTCAGCTGTCTGCCTGTTTCACAGATCATCATTTGGTCATCTTTCCTCAGTGCCGAGAGCAGCAGATGTCAAACGGACGCGGCCGGCGCTGGAAATGGAGCAGATCGGCACGGCAGCCATGGGAACGCTGTGGAACAGTGGATTTAGCAGAACATTTCTGTCTCTGAGTGGCATGTGGGCTTCATGCTGTGTGATTTCAGCGGTCTTTTTTAAGATTATTACTCGACACACTGTACAAGATCAAATTAAAATCAATAAAATTCTATATCAGACTGTGTGAGAAAGTGTGTTCTCCGAGTCAGGTTATACAACAAAGCTCCTCTAACGATTGAAACGATTGAAAGAGAATTACTGTCTTCTGCCCACGTCATCAATCAGCGTGATCCAGAAATCATCCAGAAAATGAGTAGCTTGAGTTAATAAAGCGACTTGTTTCTGTCCATGAGCATGTTTCGTTTAAGTGTCATAGCAGCGCTAGGAGATTTTAATCAGAAGTTCTCACGCCACCAGGACTTTGTCGTCAGCCATCTTTGGTCACGTTGGCAATAAATTGGCCACCGATAACATGAGAACATGAGAATGCTTTCTAAGACCGCTGATCTCAACTCACGACCAAGGAATTTCTTTAACAATGTGCGATTTTTGTCTGTGAACCAAACATCGTACAGAGTAAACCTGACTTTCGTGGACCAGCTGTTTTTGGTCATGTTGAAATTTGTCAGAACTGATTGACATACAAGCGGGGATTAAAAAAAAAAAAGTTCCCACTCTGGCATTCACAGTTTTCTTGGATTTCCTGGGAACTGCCACTCAAACATGAATGACGGTGAAGAGCATTCCTACTCCAGGCGAAACCAGAGCCCTGAGGTTAAAACCTCGCAGCAGCCGTGCTCCATCCAGGATGCGGTACTTGGGTATTTGTAGAAAAAAAGCCACATATTTAGAGCCACATATTTGTCTCAAGGTGCAATGTGTTCCAGCAGCTCCACTATCTTCGCTGAACTGTTCCCTCAGCACAGTCTTGTTTAGCAGCGGTTTATGTTAGCACCTGATTTATCACTGCAGAGCAAGATAAGGCAGCTCCGTCACTGCTGGCTAATCCCTCGCACCGAATCTGGCTGAGGGAATTAGCGCTGAGCTGCAGAGGTGTCACTTAATCGCTGCTGGGAGAAACGCCGAGCTTGACAACTGCTGCTCTAGACAAGGCCTTCATTGTGGCTCTGTTCCGTCTTTCCTTCACTGCTGCATTGTGGGAAACGGAGCTAGAAACAGGCAGCTCGCCTCGGGAGAAATATGTATACAAATTGATTTTTTACGAATGACAGATATGCTTTCTGAAGCTAACCGTGTTAACCTTAAATCAGAACCGAGTGACATCTGGCCTTGAACTCATGTCATCGTAGATTTTTTTCCTTCAGGCTTTTTTGGACTTTCTTTACAGACTTGGAATAAAGGCAGGCCCTGTAACCACATCTCCACCCCAAGGAGCTCCAGTGAGAAATTGACGCTGGAGCACTAATTTATCCGTCTCCTCTTGCCGCCTTCGCTCTAACTGCCGGTCAGTTCGAGGCAAAGGTTTTTCACGTCGGCTTTCCAAAATCAACACTCGGCTAGTCAGGGCTGAGGAGATCTCCATCACTCCATCGCTCCTACTAAGCTAAACAGGCACTTCAGCAGGAGGATCGTGCTCTCTTTCATTTCTCTTTCATTCTACAAACCGCCTGCAGCCATGTTCCTGGTCCAAAGTGAGATGGAGTGGACCCAGGGGAGAATTCTTCAAATGAGATCGCTGGGTCTGCATGTGTGTGTTTAAACATTAACCTGAGAAAAGGCGATGACTGACTGCTCGCACCGTGGCCCGTTTCCAGAGACCGACTCGGACCCCTCGGGGACCTTCTATCCATCACATGGCCTCGGATCCCATCCACGGCCCCTCAGCGTGATCGACTGACACGACGGCAGACCTCAAGATCTCAAAAACTAAACAAAACCCCTGGCTCTTCATCTCCAGACAATGGAAACTCAGTTCCTCCCAGCGAAGTCTGTGGTGCTGAGGTCTGTCAAAGAGCTGCTGAAGTGTAGCTGTCTAACTCAAACATTCAACACTCGCAGTGTTTGTTTGTGTTTCTAGAGAACCGCCATTAGTAAGAATTTGCTAGACGCTGCTATGATGTAATGTGACAGTCTGGCCGTGAGAGGGTTAAGAGGAAATGATTAAATGGTGTGTTGACGTGACTCTGTGGTCAAACGTGCTCTCGGCCTCCATGAAGAACGTCATTCTGGATTCGTTCACATTCTTATGCAGCACGCTAACCTCCTGAATGACAACCTGAGAGTTTAAGAGGTTCAGCTTGGTGGAGTTTTTTTTAAACAGGAAGTGGTCACACTGGTGAAATCATAACATAGGGTTTGGAAATCAAAAACTGAGATGCTTCCAGGTCAGTAAATAATTGTTTACTGCAGAAGCCCTGACCCTATATATATATATATATATATATATATATATATATATATATATATAAACTTGAAATAACAAGATATTAAGTCAGCAAAATTTTGAGTTGTTAAGTCAAAGTAATGAGTTAATAAGTCAAATTAATGAGATATTAAATAAAATTAAATAATGAGATACTGAGTAAAAATAGTAGCTCCTTTGTGTTCAGGGCTTTGGTAGTTTTGTTGTATCCTGATTTAAAATCAAAGCGGATAATGAGGCGCCTGGAGATTTCCACCTCTTCTCTTCAACACTACCGAGGCGTCAGGAGCAGAAGGTGTAAATGCTACTGGAGGGATAATTAACTGCTGGAATTTTTGTTTATTAATGCTTAAATATTTTAAATACTTCTAAGTAGTGGGTTTGGTGAGTATCTCTGAACACACAGGCTTTGTGTTACTTTCCCTTCAGCACACACTCGTTATTTTAATTAATAATTCATGTCCGTTAGCAAATGCTGTAATGAATATTGCATATTTTATAAGCTCAATCGACTTTAATTAGCAGCCGCGGACTAGCTCGACAAGACAGAAAAAATTACAATTTTTTTTTTTTTTTTTTTTTTTTTTGGATTTTCAAACTACCAAACCAAACTAGCCGTTAGCTTAACCACATTCCAGACACGACCCATCCTAAACATCTTAAGCTCTTAGAGACAGATGCACCTCCACGATCCTGAGAGCTCACTAAATAAATAAACAAATTCCTGCTTCGCCCCTTATTTCAGTCCAGGGGACAGAAAACAGACTTAGCTGCAAGGTCAAAGGTCACCCCCAGCTTTAATTATGCGAGTCCCGTGTGGACGGGAGGGCGATTATTCTAAAGCTTTCGACATCTTTCTTCTCGCTGACAAAGAAGTAAAAACAGTATAGAAACATGGCCCCATGCTCCCCTCTCTACCCCGCCCCTTTACACGGCTTGTCAGAAAGCATAAAGTTTATAAACAAGGACGGACGGGGTCAAAGGTCAGCCGGAGTGTGAGGAACAGAGAGTCGGAGTGTCTGTTACTCTTTCGCTGATGGATACCACTCAGCAAAGACAAGTGGCGCATTGAAAGCCGAGCGGGCCACACAAGGACGAAGTCCTCTAAAAAAAAAAAAAAAAAAAATAGTTTCACAGCGTCGGCTCGGTGCGACTCAATCTGAAGTCGATTATGATCTAAAAATAATGTGCGCAGAGGTGATACGGCTCTGCAGTGTCCCACTCAGGACTTGGTTTCCAAGGCCATGGATAAAAACATTTCAGTATCGCAATGGCCTTGCTCTGATTAGAGAGAAAAAGAGAGCGACTGGGAGAACGCTCGGACAGAAGCGTAATGTCTGATTTACGTCCGACTCGTAACGCAAATCATTCTCAAAGCCCCAGTTTTGGAAAGACTTTGTGTATCTACTCAGGTTTAGCAAAGTTTAGCAAAGTTTGAATGATTACTGATTGGGATATTAAACATTCAAAGAAGTTCTGATGTTTCTCTGTGACTTTAAAACCGATTTATAAACCGATTTATCGAATTCTTGATTCTGATTGGTCTGAATTTTCTACATCAGCTCTACATCATCAATTATTAATGCGCTTGTTTTAATCCGTTATCGTTTCTATAGTAACAGGTCATTCAGTTTTACTGCAGATACTCGGATAAAAAAAACGTGTGTAATCGTTTATGTGGTGAAGTTTTCTTCAAGCAGATGTTTATTTAACATTGACGGAAGGAGTCTCCAGTTTCAGCGCTTAGTTAGAGTCAGAGGTAAAGCTGCAACTTTACCTGCAACGTTTTCCATGACAACCTGTGGGTTTTTTTAGTCTTATTAACTTAAAGAGAGAGAGAGAAAGATTGCTGCTATAACGTAAGTGAGAACAGGAACTAACTTGTTTCACAGACATTCCTCACCGTTAAACGTGACCATTAATGGATAGAAATTATGTTGTCGTTCATTGATGAATAGAAAATTGTAATTGTTGTCAGGTTGCTGTGGTGTAAGAGGAATAAAACACTTCAGAAATGAAATGCGCAGGACCATGTAAACGTTTGATTATGCAGTTTTGGGATTCAAAAGATGCAGAATCTCGAGAGAATCTCAGTGCATCTCAGAATCAGCTCTTTTTGCGCGGTAAATAACGTGAGCTACTCGAACCGTCAGGTGTCAGAAATCCAGTTTGCTATTTTGACATGAATCTGACTGACAGTTTGACTGATTTTCCTAGGAAAAAAAGGAAAGAAGTCGTCCTTCCAGTTCAGAGTTTGAATTCTGTAGAATAAAGGACAGAATGTCTTTTTTCTCCACCTCCTCCTCCACGTTTCCGTCTTGGATACGGGAGCAGCTTGGCATGGCTTCCAGTCGGTTGGCGTCAGGATCAGAGGCCAGATGGATTAAGCTGAAAGGCATGGCACTGTAAAAATAAAAAAAATAAAAAAACAAAAACAAATTTCAGCCGGTCGTGTTTTTGTGTTGCTCCGTGTTTCACACCCACCAGTCTGCTGCTCGAGGCTACCGCTGCCGTCCAATCAAATTCAAGCAGCACACATCACTTCCTGTTATCAGGCTCCACAAGCCAGATCTCATTTCTAAGTTGCTTTAATGATTTGAATCTAAAATTTTGCTTTCAAGAAAAAGATATGAAGTAAGATATGGTGCATAGGTCGGGTTTTCTCTGCGTCTTTGGTAGTGATTTAGCTACGTTTCAGAATTTTGATATGATGATATGATGATATAATATTATATTGTGATCAATTATGTCACAATATGTTTTTCTGTGATATTGTGAATATCGTGATATCTTTTTATTACATTAAAAAAATTTTTAGGTAATTTCAAACTGACTGTGTGCTGTGTACTTACGATTTAAAATTGTAAAATAAAATAATAATCAATCAATAATTCTAATAATCAATAATTAATTAGCTTAGACATTTAATAAACGTATCATTACAGTTTTCTCATGCAGTGTAACTATTTTGCAGGAACTGGTAAATATCACGTATCTCAGAAATGACTTCAGGTATCACGGTATGATATTTTTGTCGTATCGTCCCCCTGTAGTCAGCAGCCATTTTTTTCTCGGCTCTGGTTTGAGGAAAACGGTAAACATAGTGTTTTCTGATTGGCAGAAGAAACTGAATCTGGCTGCTTATGTAATAATAAAGTCTGTAACTTAAACACAAGGTTAAAGCCATAATAACTAGCTTATTTTACATTTACATTTTTACATAGCATTTTACTATTTTTGGTCAGGAAAGAAAAAAATGGTTGGTCCTTCCCTAGTCCATCCCTAACTCAGGTTTTCCTTTGCCAAGGAAAATTAAGGAAAGTATATATATTTTTTTGTCAAACTACTATAGCTTTTAGACTTCGTAGTATTTTGTGCACTGACACAGTGTGACCAGTCCGCACACGTGCACAGGCTGGACGATAATCGGGATTATTTTTAATTGATATTGAAACGTCTTGACCATTCAGGCGGTTAAAAACCAAAACAGGTATAATAATACATTTTAACAATACACTTTAATAATACACTAAAAACTCTGCACATCTGTTCATTTCATTGTACACGGATCGTATAATCTGATAAAACCACAGCGACTTTCCGTTCTGTTTCACGTTTTCAGCGGCTTCACACAGAAACGTGTGTATTGTGGATGTGATGTAACGTGTTTTGGTTGTTAAAACGTGGTTTAGGGAGACGGACGCGTTTACACTCCTGCTCTCTGTAGCTGAAATGCATCTCAGACGTCCTAAAGTGGTTTGAGAGATGATCTCGTCTAATTTAATTGTGTTTTAAATGTAATTTGAGCGCTTTTACGCCTGCGTACGACTCGACGAGACCGAGTGTAAACAGTGGCATGACGTCATTTCAGCCGAGTGTGTATTTAAAATATTAAAAAACAAACACTTTATTCCAACTACACTCACTCATTCATTTTCTTTTTTATCAGATATATTTATTTGTATATTTAATATGATTTTAACAATATCTTGATTGATTTTTATGTAATTTAATTAATTAAAAAATGAATAAATTAAAAAAATGTTTTTTGTACTTATTTTAAAGTATACTTGACTATTATATTTGTGAACAAACATAAAAACAAATAAATAATTAAATAAAAAAGAATGAAACAAATATGTAGGGAACACAATGGATACACGTCAAGGTACAAAGAATAAAACTATGGGGAAAAAAAACTAATATTTCACCATAATCTTCTAAATATTATGTGAACTCACCAAGAAATTATGATAGATCATTATTTTTTTTTTTTGTTATTTGTTAGTTTGTTTTATTTTATTATTAATATTTATTTATTATTTTATTATTTTTGATTAAAAAAAATAAAAAATAAAAAAACAAATAAAAAATAAAAAAACAAATACTTCTGTTTTTTTATTTTTAATTTTATTATTATTATTATTATTATTATTATTATTATTATTATTATTTTCCTCCCCTAATAGTAATGACACATAAATATTTTTAATCTTATCTCTAAATATTTTTGTTTGTTATTTTTCTACCATTACTGCAATAACTATTTTAATAAAAACATATTTATTACATTTCATTTCCTCTCTCTCCAGATATAGGAATCATACAGTATAAACTTCTACCACATTTTTTAACATAAATAGTTAAAATGTGTGTTAATGCACCGTAATAAAACGAGCTCAGTATTAATATCAGTATCACAAAGCATGCGTGACGATTCCAAATCAAATCGAAGCCTTTATTTCAGCAGCAAATAAACGTTTATTTAAAAATCAACGGCGTCCCGTGTCGTCTGGGTCGTCCGATCTGCCTCATCGTGTTTAACTGCGCTGCTGAAATGCTCTCGATGGTAATGACCGGGTTTTAAACGCATCATGAAGCTTAGCAAAACAACAACTGGCCCTCAGTGTGATTGATGCTCAGGGTTACGAGCCTCCTGTGTGTTTGGAGTTTTCATTCTGTCCTGCGACGTCGTGGCAGCGAGCCCGGTCTGAGCGTTCCTCCCTGAGCGTCCGTCACGTTAAACCTTTTAAAAACAGATAATAATAATAATAATAATACCCGTTTACACTCACACACACACACACACACACAGAGACCAAAGTCATGTGGTTTGTTGAGTTTTATTTAAGCACGCATCGATACCAGTACAATGTATGAGTACGATGTTTTCTGGTATGCGATGATACCGATATTGATACCGAAATAAACGAACGACTTCGTATTAATTCATCAGGGCCATTTTATTTTGCTCTGTTTATGTTTCCTCAGTGTAAATAGTGGCCACGTGTGTTCATGCACATACGCGACTAAACTCTTTCTTTATGATGTTAGCATTGAAGTGCATTAGCTAGGTAAATTAGTTAGCTTGGATGGAGGTAAGAGCGGGTTTTGTTTCACATCAGAAAAGCGCTTCTGTACAGTCTTAAGTAAAGTATGTTTTTGTTTTCGTTGCGTTGGAGACGGTGGCTTTCCAGGGGTTTCATGAGACTCTGATGGAACTGTTGATGACATGTTAGATTCAATTTTAAGAATATATTTTACAAGTAAAGAATGAAAATAATTATAACTATTAATACTGTAGTATTTTATTATAACCTCATAAGTAAAAAGCGATAGTTGATTGAATTACTCTTGGTTCATGTCATGAGATAGTTCTTAGCATGTGAGAGTTAAACGTAATTGATGGTGTTATCTAACTAATTCATTCTTCATGGCTAAAAGAACATCACAAGCAACAAAATCTCCAAATATTCTGTACAAATCCAGAGAGGAACATTTAATATTTGGATGTACGTGCAGGAAGAGAGACAAGGCCAAACTCTTTCTAATCAAAATATGAAGCCAGCTTTAAAAAAAAGGCAACAAAAGCAGTAAATGAGTAAAAGAAAACTTTTTCAACAAGCAAAAGATTCACTTCATGATAATCTGCTTAACATTTGTGTGGTGCTAGAGGAAGATCCTTTCCGTTGAAGGGGTTCAGCTGTCATCAGTAGTCAGAACTCCTCATGCTGAGTTTTATCTTTAAGATGTTTTATCGCTTGTATTATAGAAAAGATGCTGTAGTTCCTCCTCTTGGTATTTTTTTGCAATCTACTTGCTTTGATTGCCATCATTAACCACGAAATATGTCTGTTTATTAGCGTGACAGCGTACACTCATAGTGTTGGAGCATTTTTTACGTAAATTTTTTTGTTTTTTACTGTAATTAATAAAAACGTAATATCGGTATCAATGCTTTCCTAATTAAAATAAATAATTTTTTATTGTTTTCTTTTTCTATTCCCCGGCCTTTTAGCATGAACACGTGTCTTCCATCAAAACAAAAGTACATTATAAAAAAAAAAATTAAATCTTGTGTTATGCACTGGCATGTGTTTGGTGCTTTAACCTAGGAAGA
>NC_069723.1:22797634-22830134 GCF_027358585.1 Pangasianodon hypophthalmus | reverse complement strand
CAGCATCCTTACTAACTGCCTGCCTCCATTTTGTTCATATTCTGCAACCAACCTCACTTTCAACCTCAGAAAGAAAGAAAGAAAGAAAGAAAGAAATGAATGAATGAATGAATGAATGAGAAAAGACAAAAGAAAGAAAGAAAGAAAGCATCTCTAGTCGAGGTCAATTAAGAATTAAGCAAGGAAGGAAGGAAGGAAGGAAGGAAGGCAGGAGGAATGTTAGGCCACGCCCACATCAGGTTTAGAGATACTAAGGTTTAGCGTACACTCTCGGAAGCACGCAGACAGAATCGGAGCAAGACGGCGTTCCAGCTGCACTGTAATTCTTCCACAGTAAGTGCATGTGGATGCTGCTCTGACCCCAGACTTTATCCACTCACTGCTATTCATTTGTCTGAAGGGGCCACAGGAAGGAGGGGGGCGGAGCAGCTTTGCATTCTGCCGCACATCTACGCTGCCTCTAATTGATTAATGGTGGGCGAATGGGTCCGCGATAAGGCATTGTTTTATAATCAGGCGAAGCAGAGACGGCCGTCTGGGCCTGACCATGTTTAATGGATGGGAGAGAGCGATGAGAAGAAGAAGAGGGGAGTGGCTGGCACGACGTCCGTCCTTCATCCTATCAGTCCACAAATTCACACTCACTCCATCGCAGTGCTGTTAGCCAAATTCAATATGAGCCAGAGCTCCAAGTCTTATCATCATTATTCTTCATTTCGACTGTAATCCGGGAGAGTGCCGAGTTCATTCGGGCGCTCTCGACGAACCAACAAACAAACTCTCGAGCCAAAGCAGGACTGAGTAAATAACCAAAACAAACGATCTATAATGAAGTTATAGTATTCCAGAGCTCTTCATGTGAAGCCCTGGATCACACACCAGGAAGAACCTTTTCTCCAATTGGATCTTTGTGTGGGCTCTGTGGCGCCATGATTAGCATTTTTTTTTTTTTTTCGTGTGCTTCCCCATGCATCTCCTGACAGACAACAACATGACAGGCCACAACCTAGCAAAAAATCCTACACACACCCACAGACAAAAACCCAATTAGCAAGGATGGGAAACAATCACAAAGGTCGATCAAATAAAGCATTTCCATTCGTCTGTCAGAAAAAGACACTCGCTCTGCAAAACAGATCCATGGAAGTTATTTTGACAGGGAAGATGGAGGAGCAGAGATTCTGAATATTAATGCAGGAGTTGAAAGACTGAAAGACACACAACATGCCAGATGTTGAACTCTTAATGGGCACTAAATGGAAATCAATCTTCTTTCAGACACCCCGGAAGCCAATCATAGAGCATTGTGTGTTTTTTTTTTTCCAGGGGCATCTTTAAACGACAGCCTGATTATATCAATGCACAGAATGCCTAAGGTTAATATCTCATACTATAGGTATGAAAAAGAGAGAGAATTAAATACAATATGGCAATGAGTTGGATTTGTATTGAAGAAATTAAAATGGGGCTTTTCTTTTTAAAGGAAATGGTGTCACTCATGGCATTCACACACAGATCAGGCAGTTAATTGAATGCAGATTTGGTTACGAAAACCACAGAGAGATCAGAAAGATGTCTCAGGAGCCATTGGGGGTGGGTTGAGGAGACAAAATGGATTTTTGGTGTGCAGCGCAGTATTTTTGGCTTTCGGAAATTTAGAAGCCAGCTTCTAAAGATATGGATAATGGAAAAGTACCATAAAAGACACATCAGTAGTCTTCGGGTTCTTTCACATACTGTATGTAGTGTTTAGTGTGTTTGAACGAAACCCTGGTGTGTTTTCCACCACGGTGTGGTTCTTTAGACAGATAAGAACATCTGAGATCAAGTCTGAGAGCATCTGAGTGAGCTTTGAGCTGCTACACTGAGCCCAAAAACAGAGATGTAGCGCTGGAGACTTGGACCGACAAGCAAAAAAAGAGAAAATAAATGCTGGATGCAATACACAAAATGTAGCTATTTATATAATTATCTAGTCATTTATTTAGCGCCAGCTCAATGTTCTCAATGTTTTCTGTGCACTTGCGTTCTATGTTCTATGCACCCTTTTTTTTTAAAGTTAACATTTGCTTAAATTTACCATGGCTGTATTTCTAACCAACGAATGAAAGACTTTCAGGAGGAGTCCTACACATACCTCAGCCAATGCTTTTTTGGTTCGTTTAGTTATATGCAGTGAAAAAAACACCAGCAAACACTAAAAAAACCCAAACAAACTGAATAGCTAATGAACAAAAAGAACTGATTTTGCTCTGATTCCGACTCGGCAAATGGACTAATAGGTGTGAAAGCGATCTTCAAGGTCCAGTTATGTACCTTAATTAGGTTCATTCCAGTAACCAATACACCTTAAAACCCCAGTGTAAAGCTCTTTTTTTCTGTAAAGGTCAGCATTAGTCTTCCACACAATGATTAAGGAAAAGATGGAAATGTATGCGTCCTGGTCAGATACCAATTTTTAGGCTTCATGAAGCCTGGACATTACCGTAAAGTAAAGTACTGGTTTTGAGATAATGTCTCTCTCTCTCTCTCTCTCTCTCTCTCTCTCTCTCAGAGTTCCTATCATCAAGGAAGCTTCCTTATATATCATCCAATTCCAGGTCTATAAAACTACCACTCAATTACATGATACATTTTCTTAACACAAATAGGTAGCGATGACAACTTCTTACAAGTATTGTGGTGAACTAAATGGTAAGGGTGCTCTGTCTAATAGAAACTGACACACAGGGTAAATTCCTGCCACCAGAGACATCTGCACAAATTA
The DNA here is from genome assembly GCF_027358585.1 of Pangasianodon hypophthalmus. Lineage (NCBI taxonomy): Eukaryota > Metazoa > Chordata > Actinopteri > Siluriformes > Pangasiidae > Pangasianodon > Pangasianodon hypophthalmus. The sequence goes on along the minus strand of NC_069723.1, from coordinate 22,827,367 downwards.
GCTGATAATTTAATTCTTTTTTTCATTAGGGACACAGCGGAGTAATAACTTGAAGACAGTTCCACCACCCCATTAATGTCTTAATTCCCCCTCCCAGTCTGGGAAGCGTACAAGGCTGGGTGTGATGAGCATGTGTCTCTCAACTCTTCAGTCCATACCATGTTCTGTAAAGAAATTCATCATATCATATCATATCATATCATATATCATCATATTCAGTCAAAAACCTTCCACTGAATATCTTTCCCAGGTGCTTTGGCGTTACAGAACAACCCGTGCACCTGGAGAAACATTTGACTGCTGTTCCAACAACGGCTGTCCATTTATGCACGGAGATGGCTTGATCTAATTATAGTCTAAACCTCGGAGTATTCAAGGAGCACCTGCAGATAGATGCAGCAGAGGATCCTGGGAGTTGGAGTCTGTGGATGTGTATTATCTTAGCATTGGCTAGAGTACAAGTTTGTGATTGTACAGCTGTTGACGAGGATATTAGATCACCAGCTGCTGGCCATGACCCACCTCTGACAGCAGAGCATGCGACCACCTTCACGCTTACTGATCTGGGTAATTATCTGGGTGTCCAGCTGACCAACAAACACACACACACATATATACACACACACACATATACACATAGACAGACATCATGCACAAATAATCCCTTCCAACTCGCATTCCAAAAACAGCTGGAATGACTCGAGGATCTGCTTTATTGAGTTGCACAAGACTTGAGTCTGGAAATGTTTCTAATTTGAGCTTGCCTTCACCCTGAACACATTAAATATGTTTATATTGGAATATTTGTTAGCGATTTTTATGCTAATGTGTTGGTTGGTGCTGTATTTGTGTTATTCCTGTCAGATGTTAGCCACCGTGTGCTGCACTGAGTTCACAGGAGGACATTGTTATTGCTAGCGGTATTAATGATGTTTAATAGGAGAAACAAAATGCAACGAAAGAGCAAGAGCATCTTTTCACAGTCACCATTTTACAGCAATGTACAACATAATATAAATGAGAAATTCAACATAGCAATAGCGGAGATGCTGTTTCAGCAGAGTGTACAGAAGAAGAGCTGGACAGAGTAAAGTACTAAAGCGCCGCTGCATCACTCTCTTTACGTAGAGATGAAGCAAGGGCTGAACCCCACTAGCACCATTATCAGTAAGGCAGGAATGGCATTGTGGTTAATGTAGGAAAATAAGAACAACATGTTAAGAAGTTTAAACTACAAAACTCATTTCATTATAAAATAAATATTGGATGTTGTGGATTTTTTTCTTTAAGTAAATCTTTAGCTTGGCACTGGCTTAAAGAGACCATTATCCTGTTCAAACATAGTCCTGATTCAGCATCACTTGAGCCACTTTCTCCCCTGCAGTGCATGGAAAATCCTCCACCCACACTAATCCACATGCCGCAGCAGTGGAGCAAGACACGTCCTAGAGAAGGAGCCACTGCGGAGAGATGGAGATTGGCAGGTTGCAGACTTATACATGGAGGAATTAAATCTCTGCCCCCACCTTTTTTTCCTCTCATCCTTTGCTCTCTCTCTGGAATCCATCACTTTTCTCAGTGGGTGGAGAAATAAAGGCCCTGATGAACAGTAATTTCACAGCTGACATACTTTCCTCTGCTTTATTTGATAGCATTTATAAGTATGAGGGAGCGAGCGAGTGAGAAAGTGAGAGAAGGAGAGAATGTGCAGGGCTGTTTCTCACTCTCAGAAGAGGTGGAACATGTATTATTTCTGATAGCACTGAATCGGGAGTGAGATCAGAAGGAGCCCAGCATGGGTAGGGACGAAATGTCTGGCTGAGAGTGCAGCAAATGGAAAAAGGGCAATATCAGCAAAGTGTTGACTTAGATAACTGAGTTGCGAATTAAAGGACAGTGAATTCTTTGGGTTCTGTTAGGGTGAATTTTCAAGAGTCTGTGTTCATTTTTTCTTTGACTATAAGATGGACAAGCTTTCAGGATTCTACTGGGTAAAAACATAAATTCCAACTTTTCAAAGTGTTAACAGTAAAGACTAACAACAGTAGCAACAATGGAGAATCTTTAATGTCCAAGTTCTCTGTGCGTTTGATTTCCTGTGATGAGGCACAAAGCAGCAACCAAACAGAAATCCAAACAGGGTTTTCCATAATTCCTCAAATTTTGGGAATGCTACATTCATTCATCTTCAACTGCTAACTGCTTTATCCTGGCCTTTTTTCCTGTTCATACCAATTTACCATACCGTAGTGCACCTACTGGGATGTTTTTGAGAGGTGGGAGGAAACCAGAGAACCTGGAGGAAACCTGGGAATGTTACAGCCTGATAAAAGAAAATCTATCTAGCTAATGCTATTCCAAAAACTTGTAACAAATTTTAATGCTTAAATTTGGCCAATCATATGTCTGCGCTATTTCTAGCTCCACCCACATATTCCTGTTGAATACTCTCGGTACCATGGCAAGGATGGTAAGCAAATTCAGCATGGGGTCTTAGTTACTGTTTGGTTGATTTTGTAATGGAAAAAGCAATGAGGAAACAGGGGATCATGGACATGATACTGTACCATACTCTCTGGTGGAAAAGCACTAGTGGTACCTTCCCCATGATCCTACAACAACTGCAAAAGTTAAACTTCATGGAAATCATATTTAGACATGTTCTATTTTTAATGCAAAAACAGCACTTGTCCTTATATATCCTACTGCTGTCCATTAAAGATGACTTTTCCAGTGTGGTAACATCTGGACACAGTTCCTGAGGCATATTTTTCTTCAAACTGGAAATGCTCCCTTGCATTTTGTGTGAATCAAAAGATCCTGAGTGCCAACATCTGCCTGCCTGCATGCTCTTCCTAAGTCATTGCCGGATGACCTCAACTGCGGTTTCCACCACTGGCCCAGAGGGGCTGCGTCAGCTCCACTGGGGTGGATGCTGATATGAGAGCGAGGAACAACGGCAGAGGAAACGGTCGCATAATGGCCTGGATTAATGATGAAAAATTTGATGTCGCCCAGTGAGCTTCGAGACATTCATCACCGTCTGCCAACTGGCCAGCGCCTGGACTCTTCATGACCCAGGAGACCAGACAGCTGTGTGGCCACTGCTGCTACTGCTGCTCATTGCGTGCTGTCCAGTCGCACCACATCGGCAGCAGCGAGAGAGTTTGGTCCCACTCCCAGAATAGCAAGGATACTGTTACAGTAGCTGGGCTCACACCGCTGTGGTTTCTGGAGTTTCTGCTTCTACTTTTGTCAACCTGCCTGGTCAAGAACGGAGTCTTTATCCAACAGTCCAAAAACAACATCTACTCTTGCCTTTTTTGTCGTCTCTTCAAGCAACAAAGCTTGGATAAAAAATAGGACGTCTGGAGTTTTGGAAAGCAGTCTCTTGTCTGGCAGGCATACGGTTTACAAGACCAAGACTGAGAGAACATGTATGAGGGATGAGGTATGGGGGGAAGATGCTGCTAGCTCGTTAGCCAGACAGTCTTTGCTGAATGCACATGTCTGAGAATGGCTTTCCCATTTTCCAAGCCCTGTATAAATTGAGGTGATACAATACCCCCTCTGCAATCACATCCCACAGAAAAGGAGTGCTTTTTAGACCAACCGATGTGTCCCCAAACTACTTGGGCCTCCTGCTGCTCCACATACAGAGGGACAAGACTATTAAAGGGGCGTCTGCATGGAAACAGAGGCTGGACAAATACACAGCCCCACCGCTTTAAGTGCAGTCCCAATTACCTTCTAGCACCAGACGAGAGACGCTTGGATGCCTCGAAGAGCCACATAAAACATAACAGTTCAAATCTATTTGGAAGAAGACCTAGGAATACATTTTTTTTTTTAATAAAATCAGGAACATTTGCATTGGCGAAAGTACACACCACACACTGATCCCAGGTTAAAGTAAAAACACAATGGTGTAGACCAGGGGAGTTAAACTCAATTTCCTTTGTTTAGCCTATTATTTCTTCTATTGATTAACAATAATAACCGGCTTTGAAAAGTAGAACAGGACGTTCCTAGGAAAAAGAAGAGCTAACAGAACCTGGATCTACTGATTAAAGTTTTTTTTTTTTTATCTCTGTTAAGAACATGCATGTCCATAATCATCTTCACGTTCCATCAGCTTTCCTTTTGTCAACATATTCATAGGTCTCTACACTGGCTCATGCATTTTAGGATTTGGAATTAATCACTGGAATCTCTTAAAGGCCAAAACCGATGTGATTCTTTGGACGCGGATCTGGCTTGCATCAATCACAGCACATAGGCATCGATTTTACTCAGCATTTACGCCCTGTAAGATGCAAGCCCATGTGCGCTACATGAGGGCCATCGCTACACTATGGATCTAGTGTGAATTCTAAAAAGTGCACAAATCTTAAGTAGTAGAGGCATCTGTATTTGGGTTTGACACCTGTGGACTAAAGAAAAGCCACAATCAGAACTCCTCCTCTAACGTTCCTTCTTTAACATGCATGAAAGCACATGGCTTTCATTCACATCACCTCCCAGTGACCCCAGTGATGGGACTGTATGCCTGCCTGCCTGCCAAACTGCATGGCAATCCCAATGACTGGCAATAAAATGGCTCCAAAGGCCTCATTTACCTTCTGTTTGTGTTAATATGATTTGCTGGGCTTAGCTCCATGAGGTTCCTGAAAGCCTCTGCCGTTCCGTGCAAAGAGAGAAACTTGTATATATCTCATATAAATCCCGTCCATGCTCTATTGTGACCCATCAGTGCTGTCTGTGCAGTTTTTTTTCTGGAACTCAGGCTATTTTACCCCAGAGTTTGGTACATTTAGTACCTTTCATGTAAGCTGTTTTCGAGTATAAGAGTGGTAAAAAGAATCAATCTTGAATTTTCTTGAAAATGGTCCTCTGAGGTTCGCTTCCAAACCAAAGCTTTCTGTGATGTAATGTGATTGGTACAACCTGTCATATTACTTCCTGTTTTAAGTTTTGTGACAGAGCGTAAAGGGTTGTTATGGTCAGAGAAGGAGATGAAACGTTTTACTGATATATAAAATCATATCAGTTTCATAGGACGTGACCTCTGTAACTAGTTCACTTTTCTGGTGTGAGTGCTTGTACTAAGAACATTTCAAAAAGTGCACATCTCATGCAGGCCTGCGTGGCTAAAAATAATCATGTACGAGAACGGCTCCTGTTTTGCGGGTATTCCTGCAAAAAAGAGCTGCTCTACACTTTTCAAAGGAAAATCATAAAACACAGCAAACCTATTGCTTACCATTTTGCAAACCCTTTGTACGCAAAACTGACATAGGGAATTGTGCAGTCAATCCACAGTTTGAAAACCGTGGTTATAAGCTCCGCCCCCAAACAAGACCAGAATGCATACTCAAGTATAAAAACATTTTTAAGCCTTTTTGGGAATGACTCCACTATGTTTTGGAAGACGGCCGGACAGCCGGTTCTCATCAATCGCAGCCCACAGTGTTGCTAATGTACAAGGGAGGCGTCTGCCCAGGAATGTGTAGCATAAGCAGATATCGAGCTCGGCATTGTGGGAAGGCGGGGGAGTGAGGGGGCAATTAGGGCTGTGGCACTGAAAGAAGTGCAGGTGTGTGGAGGGGTGATAAGAACAGTGCAGTAGCCATTACTCACCCCCCACTTCCCAAGCTACTCATCTCTCCCAACCAGAGTGCAACAGCAAATAGCCTTCCTGCCAACCACAGTGCATATCTGGCACATTGAAAAAAACAAAACAAAACAACAACAACAACAAAAAAAACCCCACTCCTCTCCCCCTCCATATGGTAGGCTTGCAGAAGTGAGGAGGACATGGCTAGCAGGGGAAAGTGTGTTCATTATACCCTGTGAAGAAAAATCTTGCGTGTGCAATTTCGACGAGAAGTCGTTTAGAATAACGGCGGGGACTCTGCAGGCTGGCCCGTCTGAAAAACAATTAGGATTAATTAAGCATTGGTGGTGGCACTTTGCAATATGGATTGCACCTTTTATTACGGCTAACAGCCCACATTAATGCGGTGTACGCCATCGTTATTTTGGCGGGCGCTTATTTGTAAAAAGATGGGCAAGATGAAAGAGCGGTTTAGAGCAAAACAATTAAACTGAAAGAAACTCTATCTGGAAGTTTAAAAAAAAAAGTCACAATTAAGCACACAGAGAGACCAGCGAGTTAAATGTATTTAGCTGGGAAGAAAAATCAATCAAAATGGACTCTTCACCAAGACATCCTGGTTAAAATTGTCTAAAGATCAGGATGACATGATGGAGAAACCCAGAAGAAGACAGGAAGAGTTGAACTCCACATGGCTGGCATCAGGTTGCCATGTTGGATGAGAGAGCAGTCCTGAGTCTGCACCTACATCGTCAGCATTTCTTTTCTCCTGCCCTTAGGCTGCAGATGCTCTTCTCTACCTGTGTGTATGTGTGTGCAAGTGTGAGTGTGTATGTGTGTGTATGCATATGGATGTGCAGGTGCAGACACTTCACGTAGGAAGGTGCTATTAAGGTCATGAGGGGACACTGAGGAAAAGGGCATTCGACTGGCATGACACATACAGTGTCATGTGTGACATTTATCCCCGTTGCCATCAAAACTGTGTGTGTGTGTGTGTTTGTGTTTATGTGTGTGTTTGTGTTTATGTGTGTGTTCTTTTGATATCACTTGCCCTCACTTAACCTTTTCATGCCTAGTGTCCACAAGCTGTTTTTTTTAGGTAAATAAGATATAAATCTCTTCCAAGTCGTTTGAGATGAATACTGTAATTTAACATAAATCATAAATCATTATTATGCTGCTCTCGAGATCATTTGCTGTTCTCAATACACCACTTCTCTGGGATATCTTTACAAACATCTTACATAAAATCCCAAATTATTAAAAACTTTTTTTTTTCTGTCAGACTCTAATGAATGCCTTAGCTTTTTTTTTTTAATTAGTTGTTTTGTTTTTACTTAAGATAGATTTTTTATGCTGGAAATTAGCTACATCAATTAACAAACTGCGTAAACGTTAATAACTATATTTTTTCAAACATGATATTTCCGATAATTTTGGTGGTCTGAGGTTTTAATGTTAAAATGTTCATTTTAATGTCAATCTATTTACTTTTTAATATGAGCAATATTTTTTAAAAAATAAAATAAAAATACATTTGGCAGGAAATTTTAAGTAAAAGGATATGTTTTTACATAATATAAACCTTTGCTTACCTTTCCTTCTCAAACCTTTCTGAACCTTGCCTTCTCAAACCTTTCTGAACCTTTCCTTCTCAAACCTTTCTGAACCTTTCCTTCTCAAACCTTTCTGAACCTTTCCTTCTCAAACCTTTCTGAACCTTTCCTTCTCAAACCTTTCTGAACCTTTCCTTCTCAAACCTTTCTGAAGCTGTTTTTCCCAATTCTTTCTGAACCTTTTCTTCCCAAACCATTCTGCACCTTTCCTTCCAAAACATTTGCATGCTTTTTCTTCTCAAACGTTTTTGTAGCTTCCCAAACCAATCCTAACCTTAAACACATTCAGCTTATAAGATATTGCACCACAGTACTACTACAGGCTGATTTAATTGCGTGATTAAAACCATGAAATCGGCAGAAGGAGAGAAGAACCATTTCCAAGTTGGACTAAAATAAATCTCAAAGCAATTTCTGCTCTGCTTTTTACTTTCCTCTTACTGGTCCAACCCCAGAGCTGCTGAGCTCAGCCAATTCTCCCCAGCTTTAACTGGCTTTAACCAAACATGGCTTTCCTCCTCTCTCTCTCTCTCTCTCTCTCTCTCTCTCTCATGCCCTCTGGCTTACTGAAAGAGCGTGCTAAATTTTGGCAAGTCCTTTCCAAGCATTGCATTTTCAATCATAACCTCCAGAACATGAGCGCTAGTTGAAGCGCCTGCAGAGTTTTATTGGATTTTCAGTTTCACTGCCTAGCCTAAACCTGAATTAAAATTGAAAGCTTTTTTCAGATTTGATGTGACTTGAACATCCAACTGGAGAAGTCTTATCGAGACTAAACAGGTGGGTGTGCACATTTAGTTTCCAACCACAATTAATCAACCAATCCCGAGTACAAGTCTCTCCAGTGCTCGGCCCAGCCTAAAGCAAGCCCACGGACTGAGAAACGGTTCGGCTCATCACTGCAGGCTGCTCAGTTCGGTTTTCTTTGTTACCTGCTTGGCACCAGAGTCCATTTAATTAGCAGAGGCCAATCTAACATTTTTTTGGAGATTAGGACTGGGAAGACACTGTGGGAAAGATAACACAGCCCCAATGAGACGAGTCAAAGCCTGCCATGCAAACAAATAAATGAGTGCATTAGCATAATACAAGTCACGGCTGGAGAGAGAGAGAGAGAGAGAGAGAGAGAGAGAGAAAGGGAGAGAGGGATGTCTAATCTACAATTCCTCAAAACCAGGGAGACAGAGACAGAGGGATGTCTTCATCGACTTGAGCAGACAGTGCAGTAATTAGAGGATAAGTCTCTCTTATCAGCTCTCTGCTGCTGTCAATACCCGCTTCACTCAAAACGACTATAGACCCCCAAACCCACCCCCAAACACTACACTACACACACACACACACACACACACACACACAGACACATACACACGATAAAGAAAGGATTTAACCCTTACAACACAGCAAATCACCTCAATCCCTTTTTTGTGAAGATGACCACAGATTTCTTTCCTTTCCTTACTGCTTCTTTTTGAAACTTTCTTTCTTGCAATCTCGTTGTTTCTTTTCTTTCCGTACTTGTTCTTTCCTTCCCTTCCCTTCTATTTGCGCATCTTTCTTTCCTTTCATTTACTGTTCCTTCCCAATCTGAACCAAAACATGCCAAACTGTAACACAGCATATATTATAGATATATATTATTTCCAGATCTTTCAATACCTGTCTGAAACAAAGTGAACCAAAAGTGAACCAAACCAAACTGAAAATCATTGAATAGGCCAATATTCATCATGGTGGTGATGATGGTAGTGATGATGTTGGTGGTGATGATGTCAATGATGATGATGGTGGTGATGGTCATGGTGGTGATGATGGTGGTGGTGATGATGGTGCTAATGTTTGTGATGATCATGGTGTTGGTGGTGACAATGTTGCCGATGGTGATGGAGATGATGGCAGTGATGATTATGGTGATGATAATGTTGTTGATGGTGATGGAGATGATGGCGGTGATAATGCTGGTGATGGTGGTGATGGTGGTGATAATGTTGGTGATGATGGTGGTGATAATGTTGTTGATGGTGATGGAGATAATGGCAGTGATGATTATGGTGATGATAAAGTTGTTGATGGTGATGGAGATGATGGCAGTGATAATGCTGGTGATGATGGTGGTGATGATGGTGGTGATAATGTTGTTGATGGTGATGGAGATGATGGCAGTGATAATGCTGGTGATGGTGGTGATTATGGTGATAATGTTTGTGATGATCATGGTGATGGTAGTGATAATGTTGGTGATGGTGATGATGGTGGTGATAATGTTGTTGATGGTGATGGAGATGATGGCGGTGATAATGCTGGTGATGATGGTGGTGATGGTGGTGATAATGTTGGTGATGATGGTGGTGGTGATGATGGTGCTAATGTTTGTGATGATCATGGTGTTGGTGGTGACAATGTTGTCGATGGTGATGGTGATGATGGCAGTGATGATTATGGTGATGATAATGTTGTTGATGGTGATGGAGTTGATGGCGGTGATAATGCTGGTGATGATGGTGGTGATGATGGTGATAATGTTGGTGATGATGGTGGTGATGATGTTGGTGATGATGGTGGTGATGATGGTGGTGATGATGGTGGTGCCGCGAGTCTGTGTAGGAGACGTGAGCTGTAGCTGTGTGTTCAGGCTGTGATATGAGTAATTATTCTGTAAAGACAGCTTCAGGACCACGGCATGCATTATGCACCAAGACACACAAACACACACACACACAAACCCCATGGCCTGCTTACCCTCTACACATACACACACACATTGTACCATATATACAAAAAACCACAGACACTCATTACTGAATTAATTTGGTATAATTAGGTGTAATATTCAAAAAATTTAGTAGTCAACAATGTCAATTGTTGAATTTCATTTGAATTAAAAAAAAAAAAATTGTGATACAAATTCTGACATAAAAACATATTCTAAGGCTTCGAGTAGAGGATTCAGAAATAAATATATAAAATGCATATATGTGCTTAAAACATTTGAAAATAATAATAATAAATAAAATGTAAAATTTGGCATTAAAGAAATGCAAAGCAGCTGCATAGTAAATTTAGGTATTGTTTAGTCAGCATCGCTGTGATCCTTATAGACTGCACTGTCCAAATCCGGGGTCAATTCACCATCGATGCCATTGATTCCCTGGACGGACATGTCGATGGAGTTTGGGATGTTGGAATTGGAATTGAGCTGATTGTCCCTCAAGAGCCACCGTGGACCGGAGGGAAATGAGGACCAGCAATTAGACCGAATTATTTTTCAAATAAAATTCATGAATTTCACCTTTACCATGACCAACGACGACTGGTTAGTTAGAACAACTTTTCTAGACTGGAGGCCTGAATTAGGGAACAATAGCAGACACACACTCTTACACACACTCTTACACTCACTCTTGCACACACTCTTACACATACACACTCTTAAACACACTCTTGCACACACTCTTACACATACACTCTTACACAAACTCGTAGACACACTTGTACACACACTCAGACACTCTTACACACACTCTCATACACACAGTCTTACACACACTCTTACACACACCCATCCCCTGTTTCCTCTCGCTCTATATATTTCTTCCTCCACTCCATACTTCTCATCTAACATTAATGCCTGTTGGTTTTTTAATGAGGAAAGAGTGTGTCCTACTGGTCAGGAAGTAGCGGGGGATGGGGGGATTTCAAAGCGAGGTTTTGCAGGAAGAGAGGAGGATAAGTAAAGCACATCTCGTCCCATGGTACATCGTAGTCCTTTCCGTGTAACTGTGTACATACACGTATCTCTGATTAAAAGCTCTCTACGCAAAAAAAAACATTAAAAAAGAAGAGTAAAAGAAAAACTCTCTTCCTGAGAAATAGGAGGAAAAAATGAAATAAAAGCATCATTGCTTTGGGGTGGTTAGTCTGCGTTCAGCCTTATTTGCAGACTCACTAAGGCGTTTCCTGCTACACATGCTCTAATCACTCCTACATATTTACAATTTAATACGAATCCGCTGGAGTGTGACCAAGAAGAAAATGTTTTTATTCTTCTCCACGTCTCTGTTGTCTTGTGCGTGGACTGTAATAAAGAAAAGACGCCTCACCTGCAATGACCTCAGGCACTTCATTAAAGAAAAGCTAATTAAAGCAAAAAAAAGGGAAATGATGGAGAGATGAAGGAGGAAGAGGAGGACAAGGCAGAGGGGTGTGTACATGCCATTTTGACATTTAGACATTTTTTGTGCTCATGAACTAATAATAACTTGCTTTTATTGTTTATTTATTTATTTTAATCATTGTGTTATTATTCTGTTTTTACTAGAGAAGTCACCGATCCGATACCCACGGATCAGTATCTGTCTGATCTCAGCAAAAACCGGTGTAGAAAAAAAAAAAAAAGAATTTGATCCAATCCTGTAACAAATGGAAAAAAATTGAAATTGGATTCGGATTTTTTTTCTGAAATGTTTATATTCATATATAGAAACTTTTTTCATCAGGAGTAATATTTAATAAATAATAAATCAATATTTTTAAAATATTTTTTAAAGTGTTTTAGTTTTAAAATTATTTCAAAGCTTAGTAGATTTAAAAGCAAAATATGATCTGTTCATTCCTGATGATGCACTGGTGTTCGGTTACATCTCTGGTGTTAAGAAAGGAAAAAGGAAGCTGATTAGTGAGCGGGGATCCTCAGGTAACCACGATGGGCCCGCTTTACTTCTGAGAAAAAAAAAAAAAAATTAAAAAAGCAAGCAAGTTGTAAGCTTTTCTTCCAGACGGCTGCAGTACGGACCGAGGAATGAAGTCAAGATCAGAAGCAGCAAGTCAATGCCAGCATTAAAGAGATCAATATCATTAATAATAAAGCGGAATAATGAACTGAGCTGAATAATTAAAAGAAGAACGAACGACATGCCGAGTCCACACATCATACATCTTTTAAAATAAGATTACCACCTTCCTTTAACTCAGGCCTTTGAGGAGCTTTTTGTGTGTTTTTTTTTTTTTTTTTTGCTGTTTTATCTAATCTGTTATCTAATTAGCATTTTTGTGGGGATTTTTTTTTTTAATTTCACATATTTTATTAGATTTTTTTAAAATTATTTTTTGATTCCTTTCATTTCATCTGATCTACCTTTTTTTGCGATTTTCTTTTTGTTGTTTTATCTGTTCTATTTTACGTTTACATAATTTATATTAATTTAATTTATATAAAAGGTAATTATATATAATTTAATTTTATTTGTATTTTTGCATTATTTTATGTTTATTTGTCTTTCTTTATTCTTTTTATCTATCCTTAATGTTCTTTTACTGACTATTTTGACTGTTTCTGACTCACCTTCAAATACATTTCTTTTCATTTAACTAATTTTATATTTTTTTTTATCATCATAAACCTCACTTCTTTAACTGTGTGTGTGTGTGTGTGTGTGTGTCCACCAGCACTACACACTTACATATTTTTTTTAATTTTTTGAGTCATCAATCAAAGAAGTGAAGATAAAAAAGAATTGTCACAATGTAAAAGAAAAGAACAGCGAGCGAGCGGTGAGACAAAGCGGTGGGACGGAGGGATGGTGCGGGAGACGGAGACAGAGAGAGACGGTAATTGCGGGACACTGAGGCTCGGGCGATCTGTGTTTTGTTGAGGTGTTCTCCAAGCAAATGCCCGGTGGAAGAGCTGTCAGAGACTGTGACAGCGTTCGGCTTTAATGGAGACTGCAATCTGTTGCCTGCGTGCTTCAGAGCACACAGAGGAATAGGAGGCAACACACACACACACACACACACACACACACTGCATCAGGATGGGACAGCTTCCATCACACCATACAGTTTCACTCCATCAGGATAAGGAAGTGTGGAGTAGAAAAGAAGAATCTGTAACTTCTTTATGGACCAGTTACTAACGTAATGAGTAGAGGAGTGTGATTTATACATATAATAATATCAATACCATCATAAATTCCATCCATCCATCCATCCATCCATCCATCCATCCATCCATCCATCCATCCATCCATCCATCCATCCATCCATCCATCCATCCATCCATCCATCCATCCATCCATCCATCCATCCATCCATCCATCCATCCATCTATCTATCTATCTATATTCACTCTCACTTTTCTGACATATAATCATGATTTAAAAAAAAAATAAAAAATTAATTACAAACTGACTGAAAGAAGCTGAATTTTTAAAATTTTGTACTCGATCTTTAAAACTGTAAATTAATTTGTAAAATGTAAAATTTAAAATAAATTTTAAGGTTTTATCTTTAATTAAAGATTTATTTATTTATTTATTTATTTTTTAAATGTTATTTTTTTTAATATAAAAATATATTTTTTGCAGATATTACACAAAATATCATGGAACAGCATTTTGCCTTTTCGGTTTTAAATTAAAATGTAAAGTTTTATCTTTATCTTTTTTCTTTATCCTTTTTCTCCTTTTCAGTTTTTTTTATCTCTATGTTTTTTGTTTGTTTTTTTCTCCTTTTCAGTTCATTTAATCCTTAACTAAATTCAACTTTGCTACATCACACCACCCTGTTGCTGATTATTTTCCTATAACAGCACGACACTGAGTGTGTTATTCCTTAGTTATCAGCTAATATTTAAATATTATGAATAGAAATGTGGCTATAGTGTCATCAAACATCTGCTCAAATGTCCCTTCAGCATCCCATAATAATCCTTCCACGCTGCTGCACACGATTGCTCATCTCCACGTCTCCAATCGCCACCACATCAGCATCTGCATTCAGCAGAGCTGTTGCTCAGACTTGGCCCACAATACCGGCTATCCTTCTGCTCCGCCCATCTGCGTTCCCCACACACACACACACACACACACACACACACACACACACACATGTACATGTCTGCCAGCTCAGCAGATCCCCACAGCACCAGCACCATGCGTGCAGTCCCCCGACTGGCACGTGCCCGTCTCCCACGTTGCCCCGCTCCTCCAGCACCCCTTCTGCCGCTAACGCAAACCGTGCAAGACGTCGTTAATATGCGCCTGCTAATTTATGCATATGTAGGAGTTAATAGGTGGAGCTGCGAGCTAATTGAGAGCTGGAACCAGAACTTGTCGCTATATTAGAATCCATTACACACACACACACACACACAGCCTGAGACGGCAAATGAACAGAGCAAGCAAACTGCCCACGGAGACCGCGTTTGACACGCCACGTTTACGCAGATGTGCACACATCTGGCACCGCTGGCCAACGTGGCTCAAGATTTGTGGCGATATTCCTAAATGTCAAAGCGAATGCTATGGGGAACGTGAGAGAGGCCCAGAAAGGAAAGAACGATGAGAATACCTTCTGGCAAAAAAAATCTCAAATTCTGTTGTATGTTGTCAAAGATGCATCGTGAATCCATACATCGCACCTGAACTAAGTGAGGAATAAAACACTCTGTGTCAAGCTGTTGTAAGAAATTCATCAGTGACAAGGTGGTGTGATGAAGCGGAGTTACTGTTACTAGTGATTACTGTCTTATAACCAAACGTCTTGATGTGTTTCATTCCTCTATTACAGTTTTATTACGAATGTTATTTATTAAAGAATGACACATTGTTTTTTTTTATCCATTTACTGTTATGGAACATCTGTGAAACAAGTCAGTTCCTGTTCTCACTTACATTAGAGCAGCTGTTTTCTCACCACCCTGTCTTTTTTCTCTCTCTTAAACTTAATAAGTCAAAGAAAAAATGTTGGAATGTAAAAAAGATGTAAAAAAAAAAAATAAAGTTACAGCTTTATCTCCGAGTGTTACAAAGTGCTGACACTGGAGACTCCTTCCACAAATGTTAATGAAACCTGTCCTTACAGAAAATCTATAAAAAAACTAAACACTTTTTCACTTCATTTAGTCCTATTATTCAGAGTACAAGTCCCTGTTAATGAGCTGTTACTATAGAAACAATAACGTACTATAATATAATATAAACTTATGATGTGCAGCTGCACTATTGTCAGAGCCGCTGTTCTAGAAAATGAATCAACACCTTCCGACCAATCAGAATCCAGAATTCTCAGTATAAATCCTAAAAGAGAGAAGCAGATATGGCACTGGAGAGACAAATAAACAGATGATGGAGGGATAAGTACAAGAGAACAGAAGAAAAAGTGACGCATTGCATTTATCAGACAGAAATAAGAGATTTGTGGGAAAGAACATCGTCACAGACGGTTGTAAGACCTTCCTGTCACTATGTGACTCACCTCCACTGTCATATATCTTCATATCAGGTTCAAACACATAATTTTAACCTCCTATAGACATTTCCCCAAACCATTCTGAGTTAATAAGCCCATACGTAAAGCCGTGTCATTATTGATTTACTTCATATTTATCCTTTCTCAATCACCAGACTGACAGGAATCTCGACAAAGTGATGAAAGAGGGGGAAAAAATCCCCTCTCGCTTGCTTTCACACCTCCTTCGCTCCATCAGCACATCTCTAATGAGCATGTCACTAGCAGAATTCATTTCGTAACGTTTAATTGATCCCCAAACAGCCCTCATCCATCACAAATCCATTCAATATCTCGCTGCTTTAATCTTCACTGGCCTCTAATCATAACCGCGGCTCACGGATACCGACCCTCGCCTCGTGCAAGGAAGCAGACGTGCTTAGTCCACTGGCGGCGTTACTGACCGCAGCTTTATCGTTTACACCACAGGAACGTCTGATTCGTAGATGTAGCATGTAGCAGGGAAATGCAGCATGTGGACGTCCTGCTTGACAGCAACATGCTAACGGTAAACCCATGTAAAAGAGCAGAGATTACGCTGTAAGATTTTCAGCCCAATTTCGCTGTCTCTGAAAAATCACATATTTTATATCGCATATCGTACCGAATTCTTTGGTCGTGATTCCACAATATATTATATCTACCTCCTCACCAGGGTTTTTAGACTGATAGTACTCTTACTCCGTGACCTAGCGAACCAGTACAAGGACATATTTACTAATAGAGACTCCAAAACACTTCTGTTAAGTCGCTCTGGATAAAGATGTCTGCTAAAAGCCGTAAATGTAAATGTAAATGTGGGATTGGCCGTCTTATTCTTCTAATGCCACTGCGATCCAAGATGGGTGATGACAAAGTTCTGTCAGTGTGAGTGCCAATTTTTTGGAGTAAAATCTCAGCCTATGAGCATTGACACAACACTCGTCTAACATCCACCAATAGGAGGGCGGCAAACTCACAGGATGGCTACAAATACGGTAGCAGTGATGGCAAAACGTAAGTTTAACATACTAATGGACAGAAAAAATCTCCTTATTACCTCAAGCTCACCATGAACAACATTTGTGTTTACACAAGCTCGTTTTCTGCATGAGCTGATTTCCAGATCACGCTGATCGATGACGTAAGCAGAACGTAGCAATTTTCAGCATAATCTGACACGTTATCGCAAAGTCTGTCATAGAAGTTAGAAAAGATTTTATTGATATCTCATACAGTGTGACAAATAATCAGATTTAAGACTATTGAACAGAATAAAACTGATTTTATGCAACAAACTTTGCACATCAACGTTGGGGACAGAGGTTCGATTGCTGACTTTAACAATCAAAATGACTTTGATTTCTGCATATTTTTCATTAGGTCAATTGCTTGGCCAATTGCTTGGCCAATCTTGAGATAAAGATGTTATCTGTACTTCATATACATTCCCTCTGGTTAGTGTGTGTAATTTTATAATGTGGGGTGCCAATATTTTCAGCAGGGATCCAAAATGCTGTACTGAAATTTGTAAATTCTGACCAAAACCATTTAAAATCATTCCAAATCAATATTTTCACAAATATTAATAATAATAATAAAAAAATAAAAAATAGATATTATTTTACTTCAGAATTAATATTTCATAGTTCATACTACAAAGTAACAAGTCGCTTCTGTCACCTGTGGGTGTGTAGCGACCAATACTTTTGTTGCTAGTGGGCGTGGCCTGTCCAGCATTCTTTTTTTTTTGGTAGTTTTTTTAAGTTCTGGTGAGAAATGTTAGTATAAAGAACTATACATAGTGTATAAAGATGACTAGTGAAACAAATAAATTGGTTGCTTGGTTTATATGTTACTTGCTCGGCTTAGCTTCATTATCAGATTAGCAAAGCATGCTAACTGTACTAGCTACGTACCCACACCAGAGGCACCAACGATCTCTGCCACTTCCTTACAAGCTTTATTTTTCTTCATAATGTCTCTATATATATCGAATATATAATATATATATATATATATAATGTCACATTTAATGCAAGGTTGTGTAGGTTGTGTAGGTTGTGTAAAAACCATGAGTATACGTTTTTCCTTCCATTTTTGCGTGAACTAACTGTAACTAAAATAGTGAGTGAGAAACTGAAGAAATGTCGGCTCACACACTCCACAGGATAAGCTCGAGGAACTGTTCAAGCCAGTTGTTTGGATTTGTCCATTACAGCGTCACGCCTAATTTGCAAAGAATTGAGAAAATCTCAGTTTAAATGTCATTGTTGCTGAAATCGTGACTCTGTAGGTGTCGTAGGTTTTTAGAGTACATCACGGCTACGACACTTGAGCTCGGTCCTCTCACTGCCACTGCTTTATAATAAACGAGCTCGCTAACGAACTAATGAACGCTTGCTAATTGATTGGCGAGAAAACAGCACATAACTCACAGAATGATGGCAGCTTGAAGGGACAGAAGGACATAACGTCCATGTTCACCGCTAATATAACGGAACAAACGGAGAACGTTCAGTGATTTATTAGGCTATTGAGTGTCCTGCGAGTGGACACTCGTAGGACGACGTGCACTTTTACGTCGTATACATTAAAAAAAAAACTGTCCAAAACTGTAAAGAAACAAGACTGTGCTATCTCACCCACTTTCTCTCATTGACCTATTTCTCTGTGAAGCTGCTGACGCAGGGAGAGCTAACCCACACGGAGGGAGCCATTGTCTTTGATTAAGTAATTATCAGATATTATCAAGACTAAACAGAAGCCATTAACGGCTGGCCTGCTAGAAAACCCGGCTCATTTCCCAGCGGACGTGAGGAGGGCTCTCCCCGTTGCTAAGGCACTATCGCTACACACACCTCTCCTCTTCAATCTGGAACAACCAATTTTATTCTTTAATGAAGCTCTAATTGACTTTCATTAAAGAAGATCTAGGCTTTATTAATGAGAGCTGTGCAAAGACACCAGGCCTGAGTTTCTCACAAAGGTGATCGCTAACCTGATAAAACAGTCTTAAACACCATGTGAAATGAAAATTTGAATTTTTTTCTTCAGCAACATGACTTTTTTTATTTTTGTAAAATTAGACATTGTTCTAAAATATGAAACATAACTAGGTGTGGGGTAGGGGGAGGTAAAACAACTGGGTGTGGGGAAAGGACAGGTGAAACTTGATCAAATGTGGGGAACGGGAGATGAAATGGGATTGGATGTGGGGGAACGGGAGATGAAATGGGATTGGATGTGGGGGAAAGGGAGATGAAATGTGATTGGATGTGGGGGAATGGGAGATGAAATGTGATTGGCTGTCAGGGAGGGGGAAATGAAACCTGACTGGGTGTGGGATAGGGGGACACGAAACATGACTAAGTGTGGGGGACGGTGCGTAGGAGGTGAAACATGACATGAAATTATTGATTATTAATCAATCAGACAGTTTAGAGGTGGGAAAAGTCACTGAACTTCAGTGGAAGAAGAAATTCTTTAAAAAAGGTTCTTTTAAAGGATTAGTACAAATGAATGGTGCACAATGTGACCAAGGAGACGAGCTAACGAGGCGAAAAAGGTCAGTTTGGATTTCGGGTTGTGTTTAACTTCGTGCTTTTGCGCTGCTCGAAATTGACTCAAGACGCAGGACGTCCAAATTGCTCCATCATTCTCTGTCCATTACGTCCATAAACATATCAATCTCAACAACCACTTGCAAATCTCTTTATCAGCACTAGTGTGCTGTTAGCGGGGACATTTGCATCTGAAATGGGAGACATCATAAATCTGGTATCTGACATCATAAATCTAGAGGCAGAAGACAGCTCTGCCAATGCAAATCAGTTTCTCTAGGCTTCCAGACGACAGGGGTGGGATGGGGGGTATTCACGTTCACAGAACAGCCCCAAGTTCATTAGCCTAGCTCAGATGTGCGCGTGAACGACTGATTGAGTTAACCGGGCATGATTCCTTTTCGGAGCGGTGTGGTTTATTATGATTATTTTTTCCATACACACGTGTACGCACATGTATAGGCAGTGTCCTCTCTTGCCCTCTATCTGTGGCGAAGGTTAACTGGCCAGTCTGGTCAATATTGGTTAGTGTGTGTGCACAGCCACGCTCGTCATCTGCGGCCTCAGCTGCTGAAGAAAAGCACAGCGGGGCGAAAGAGAGAGCGCAGAATGACGGAAAGGAAAGAGGGAGGAAGAGAGAAAGGCAGGACGAGCAGGGAGCAGGGGCCGCTGGGCTTTAATTGAGTCCTTTGGGCCGTGCTTCGTCAGATCACAGGGCTTGTTACAGGAATCCGGTTTCATGCTTTTCCTAACAATGGGATTTGGAAGAAAAGGGATTTGTAGTCCTGTGGGATTCCTCTGCTGTGATTCGCTTCCTTACACTCCTCTAATGTTTGTTATTCCCGTTTTTTTAATCCCTTTGTAGTCCTAATCATTGCAATCCAATCACTTGAGCGGGGGAAAACACTGGCGGTTAGTGTGTAGATGAAAGGATACACACAGAGCACACACACAGTTCAAACCTGATGCACTTAGCAGTGCTCCTGGTATCCCGCATGCACAAAAATAAATAAATAAATGAATTAAATTTTAAAAATTACTACTACTACTACTAATAATAATAACAATAATAATAATAATAATAATAACAATAATACAGTATCATACATGATGCAAAATACTAAGCTGTCTAGAGTTTAATTTATTTTAACAATTAAAACATAAAATCAGCATTTTGGTTGCACCCTTGTGCTGTAGCTGTGTCTAAACTCATCGACTATAACCTTATACTTAAATTATATACTAGGCTGGGTAATATGCTGTAATGTAGATATTTGTTTTTGTGTCATATTTTTCATTTTGCCTCCTTTTTCTAGTTAAATACATATTTTTATTATACAGACACATTTTAAAAATAGTAAAATATTAAATATTATAATGTATAAAATAGTAAAATAAAAACATTTATGTTAAAATATTATATTTCATAAATATATATCTATTTTCTATGTATTTTTATTCATTTTTCTATTTATTAACTTTTTGTTAGACATTTTTTTTCTATTTACTATATAGACTGTTCTGTACAGAGCGATATATAAAGTGTCTGTAATTCGTACTCCGGAAACACAACATCGCATCCTGATGTTAGATTAACAATCTGAACGTTACAAATTACTTGACTAGCAACCTGAAATCACAAAAATACAGAAGCATTTAGCAATTCTCTGTATTAAAGACACCACTAACAAGTCGTTGTTGGTTTAAGTGGTCATATAAATGACAATGTTATTTGAGTTTATATTTGAAGTTTGTCCAGTATCCATCGTGAGAAGTAAATTTCACGCTTGAAGGAATCGTTACGTCTTGTGATGCTTGTGCATCGGCTGTACGTTGCCTTTATTAAGCTCAAGATTCAACTTTTATTATCATTGTACAGAGTACGAGTACAGAGCAAATGAAATGCAGTTTTCCGCATATCCCAACTTGCTAGGAAGCAGGGGTCAGAGTGCAGGGTCAGCCATGATACGGCACCCCTGGAGCAGATGTGGTTAAGGGCCTTGCTCAAGGGCCCAACAGCAACAGCTTGACAGTGCAGGGGCTTGAACCCCCGACCTTCCGAGCAGTAACCCAGAGCCTTAACCGTTATATGTGAATATATGTATAGAGCTTGCTAATCTGGAAGCTCGATGTACAGAACCAGAACGTATTTTTAAGTCAGTTGATGCAATTCAAATGCTAATCGTTATTAAAGATGCATGTACAGGAAACAAAATAGTTTTGTTTGTTAACTAACTTACAGAAGTCTGCTTTTTGTGGGGTTTTTTAAATATACAGTTCATTAAAAAATACAGCTTTAAGTCTAGGACAGCAGTAGCACCTTATACGATGACACCGATATCTTTCAGTTACCTGCTAAAAGCTCCGCCCCTTTTTGGTCCACAGTGAATGAAGGAACACATTAGTGTGAAGAAATCTGCATCTGTAGCTCCACCTTCGATAGATTCAGTAATTACAGTTCATCATCCAGCTACTACATTTGGTTGTAACACAATGGCCAGAATAGCAGGATGAAGAAGTATATGATTTGAGATGATTTAATTAATTAATTAATTAATTAATTTCCATTCATCAAGCAGTGATTTCGAGAGCACACAGCTCCAGCTTAGTTAAGAAGAGGAAAAAAGAAACAAAGCCACATTGCTGGAGGACAGTTGCTTTCAGGGGTCCAGAGGCTGCTGAAGAAAGCATTCATTCTGCCCTCAGTGTGCGTGTGTGTGTGTGTGTGTGTGTGTGTGTGTGTGTGTGTGGTAGAGCAAGCTTACAGAGAAAATGGCTGTGTCCTCAAAGAACTAAACTAAAAGGTGTCTCAGTCCCTCAAGCCTCCAACCACATTAATAACACTCTGTCTCTCTCTCTCCATCTCTCTCTCTCTCTCACACGCACACACACACAAACAGGCTTGATGTCAGAAGGGCCAGTGCAAATATGAAACTCTAATTGGAGCCACAGGCATTCGAATCATATATTAGAGAGGTGTAAATACAAACAAATCAAATAATAAGAAAAGTAATATAAAAAACTAAATCAAAAAAGGAACAGCCTACAAATATAATAACGTTTGGTCAAGCAATTAATCATTCATATGGTATTGTAATGAAATAATAGGCAAAGGTTGAAGGGTAGACAGACAGACAGACAGGCGCGCACACACACACACACACACACACACACGGTGAAACAGAGCTAATTTGTGTTACATGACCGTATCGAGTCCAGCAGAGACGTGTCCATTAAAAACACCTGTTCAAACCAGAGACAAAGCCTCAGTCACACAGGCAATAACTCTCTCCACAGAGGTTTATTTAGCATGTACAGTGTGTGTGTGTGTGTGTGTTTGAGTTATGTGTTGTTGCAATGCTTTATTAGATACAAAAATGTCAACTGAGCTTAAAAAGTTTGAGGTCATGGAGACAAATGATGGCATAAAAATGCAAATTTGCAGGCTTTCTCACCCCCACACAACCACACACACACACACACACACACACACACAATGGCAAACTGCATTCATGGAGTAATCATTAAAAAGAGATGCTTCAGTCCACAATTGGAAAAACACACAAAACACACAGATATTTGAATAAAGCACTGTTGAAGCTCTAAATGTCACATGCTACATTCCACTTGACTCGGAAATGGGAACTCAATGGGAAATGGGAATTTTCAAGCTTAGTACATTAGAGCTACCCAGTGGGGAAAAAACACGGACACCTCCATGAAAGCATGTTATTGTATATAGCGTGTGCTTTGCTAAAAACTAATTGAAAGTAGTAAAGTGATATATTATTTACTTTATACATTATTTATATTACTTTTGACTTATTATTCAAAGTTGATGCTGTGAGCGGCCATGTTGATCGGATGTCACTTGCTGAACTCTGGGTTGAGGAGACCTTTCCGACTTTCTATTTTCTATTATTTAAAGAGAAATGTCATACTTTGTACATAATCTGTTTATAGTCACATTTCTTGTTGTGGAATGTCCACCAAACTAGTTAGTTCCTGTTCTCGCTTACGTTATAACAGCTACAGTTGTTCCCTCACCAATCTCTCTTTTTTCATTCTCTCTTGAAGTTAATAAGAGAAAATCCCACTCAGCTTGCTTATAAATATTCACGTTTTAGTTTCGGTCTCATGCTTTGCTGAAATACAGAGCTATAGATGAGGCACCCACATAGTTTTCAACACACACACACACACACACACAACCTGGACATGCATATAAATGGATCTTAATGGAGGAGGTAATGTGCAAACACATGCTCACACACTGAAGTGCACAGTACAGACGCAAAAACAAATCGAAACACAGGAGCAATGAAATGTGAAACTAAAGAGTGTGATGAGGAGCAGAAAAGAGTGAAATTGAGAAAACACAACAGCAGTGTACACAAATTAAAGCTGCACTACAGTGAACGTGTCAACTACAATACACACACACACACACACACACACACTTACTGTTAAAAGTAACTATGAAAAAAGTAACCATTAAAAAGTATGATGTGTCGTTCTAAATAAAATATTGTAACAGTTGGCAAGTTGCTGTGGTGTAAGAGGAATAAACACTTCAGGATGCGCTTTTTCAGGAAAATCATCAACTTCGAGGTGGTAGCAGTAAATCCACTTCATCACACCACGCTGTCGTTGATTATTTTCCAATGACAGAGTGCTCCATTATGTCTTATTCCTTACGTAACAGCATGACTGTTCAACCATTAAGCGGATGAGGTAGATCTTCGAATTTACGTTGTACAGGCACAATTAGTGTATCCTCTGTGTTTATGCATCTGAAAGTATTGTTTTAATTTTCTTTTTTGTGGTAGTCTTTATAAGCATGGTATGAGATGCAACAGGGCATTGAAAAGGAGTTAGGACATGCCACAAGGGTTTATATCATGCTCCCATATCTTAGGTAAGTATGTAATGTAAATATTCATGGAAAGTAACAGAAAGGCACAAACTGATATGGGTACACTGGGGTCTAAACACAGAGGAAAGAAGAAGAGAGAACGAAATAAAGGGGGAGGGGATAGGGAAGGTCCAGACGAGGGTCCAGCAGTGACCTTGTGGGACCTCAGGGGGTTTGACTCTTGCCAATTAGAGAAAAACTGACAGGCTGCCAGTGTACTCTTGACACAACTGGACCACGCTGGATGCTAACAGCCCCAGGACCCTTGCACCCCTCCATTTCGCTCACTCACTCGCCAGATCTTCCAGCAAGAAGCAGAAGTTATTCATGGGGGGGATCTTGGTTTTTTCGACAGCCACGTCATGCCTGGCCAATACTGACATTTCAGCCTGTCAGGGTTCTCAAGTCCCCTACCCCGACCCCCTGCATGGAGGCTCAATCTTCAAGTGTGGTAAACAACTGGGTATCTGAAGTCAAGCGGGTTTCAGGTGGGGTGCAGTCATCCTATGATCTTAGCTAGGTTTAATGTGAGAATGGAGGAGTGTAAAAAAAGAGAGGTGTGATGGCAAGCACCAGGTTGCCAGCTGTCAGGACACAAGGCTCATGCCCCATGATTAACGAGGCCGGGCATAAAGCCACGGGGGCAACAAGGAGAGACCCAGCCAGTGTCAATGACAACAAGGCCGTGTCATCGATCTCACCCCATTTCCATTTCAGACATAGAGGACCCCCCGCCCCCCTGCAATTCCCACATTTTGGGGACTTGGCCAGAGGCAGATATGGAAAGCAAACTGCAAGGGTTTCTCCTCATGGCCTCGAGTCAGAGCGGGAGATCAGCAGCCTGGAAAATAGCAGCGGTGTTGTCACCTTCATTCAGATTCTCTCCTCTGGTTTTCCTTCACCTCATCCTGACAGATTCATCTCAACCTGGATTTGCCCGCTCACGTGTCACTTAGCATTACTTCAGAAACTCTGCTACAAAGAACAGTTCCTTACCTCGACTTTCACCAATCAGCCAAGTTATATTTGCTGTTTTCATTATTGCAATGCAGCAATGATGCTAACATGGCTAAGAAGTGATGCTATGCTGATGGACACAGTGTGACTTTTGTCATCTATAAAAATGAACAAAACTTCTCTGTGTAGCTGAATGCTGAAATATTACAGGGGTAGCCATCCTGTCAAACTGTAATTACTGCAATCACATATGGAAAAAAAATGCCATTCCTAATTTCCGTCGGGGGAAAAACATTCATTTTGAGAATTTTTGGAGCTTTCAGACCACTCTGATTTAACTGACTCCGAAACTCAGAAGTTCCCAACTCTGGTCCTGGAGAACGTCTTATCCTACATGTTAGTGTTTCTATTATATCCAAGAAAATAAAGTCTTGGTTTCTATATCAGCTTATGATGAACTGAAGCTGACAAATCTCACCACCAGCTTCAAACTAAGACTGCCACTTGGTATCTAGTAAACAATAAGGCAAGGAGTGAAGTTTTACAGTCCTCCCAAATTCTCCTACATGGCATGACTATATCCATGGTATTAGCACACTTATATATTTACGCCTCCCATGCCATCACCTACCGAAATTCGAAAGTGGAATTGTAGTGGAAATCTGGAATCTGTTTCTGATTTTTTTCTCTTCCTTTTCATTTTATAGTTTGTTGATTGTGTATATTATGCATAATTTTTTTTCACTGGGTGTAGGGTGTAACTGCCATTTTTTAACGGACTGGGTTTGTGCGTGTGTTTTTGTATAATATGTGAGAAGGGAAAATTCTGCATCTTTGGTTTGGTGTTTCTTTGTGTAAGGAAGTTAGCTATGGGTGTGTCACAGTTAGTTTGGGGTTTCGGTTATTATTGTGGCCTGTGAAACACCTGAAGCGATTTGGTCGAGAAAGATGCCAATTCCTTGTAGCGCCACTGCAAAAGAAGTAATGGCGGATGGGTTACATTTGGACAGCAAAAACGTGTAAATGATTATTATTATTTTTTTGTGATTTACAACCAGGAAGTGTAAAATCAAATTGTATCCAATAGCTTTTTTCAAGTCTTGTGGCCGATCTGGAGCAGAGCTCGGCGCTCAGTTCGAAGCCAAAGAGATTACCTCCCCTTAGCCTGTACTTTTTCCGCCCTCCAGGAAGGGCCTATGGGAAGGGATCTGTGATTGTTTATGGATTTGGCCCGTGCCTGGATAACTCCTCACTGATCCAAAAGGAGCTGCCCTGAACAGCGGGGTATCGCGAGTTGAGATTCTCCCTGCAGCTGAGACCCGAAGGCTGGGTGCCATTTTTCCGAGTTGCTGTAGGAGTAGGAGGAGGCGGAGGACGATGGGAAAGTGTGATGATGGAGAGACGCTGAGTGCTGCACAGCATGAGGGTGGAGCTCGGCCAGCCTGACAGCTGCCACTCAAAGGAAGTTAATGACACCACATTGCTGGCATGCCCTTCCCCTATGACTCTTTTTTTCTCCCCCAACCCGGTCCAAATGTCTGGCTGACGCTTGGCAAATGCACAGCGACTAGATCCAGATCTGGGGAGGGGAAAAGAAAGAGAAAGAGAAAAGGGGCGGAGGTGACTGGGTGATGAGGATGAGCATGGGGATTATGGATTTTGCCCCGAGGCATCGAAACGGCATGCACGTGTGGTGGGGGGTGTGAGCACATGTGCAAATAGACGAGGAATATTTATTACAATCAACACCCTGGTTGGCACCGCTGGGTGACTTTTAGATGAATTGATGTATCTCCTTCCGTTCTTCCCCACATACCCCCCTGCTCCAAACGCCACTAATCGAGTCAAGTGACTTATTAAAGCACACGAGGAATGTGAGGCTAATTTCATTAGCTGCCCGTCAAGAGAGACCCCCGCTATCTGATTCGCGCATGGCTGGAGGGGGAGGAGCCGAGCGTGTGGGTGTCAGTTATCATCCACTGACAGTTATGGCCATGCAATCAGAGGATGAATGATAGAGGGATAAAAAAGGGCAAAAGGGAATGAAATGAATGAGAGGAGGAGGACTCATTAGAACTGTGCTTATAATTCTTTGTAAGCATTCCTTTATAAACTCTAATAAGGCCTCGCAAAGCTCTAATAACTTACTATAAGTAATTCCTCAATATAATCAGTATAATCAAAGGTTCATCATGATGCTACAGTCTGTACCATACAACCTCCTTTATATCTAATAATGATGTGCATAATTATAAAAAAGGTAATATTTATTTATACCTGGATTCTGATTGGTCAGAAGGTGTCGATTAATTTTCTATAACAGCAGCTCTGACAGTAATGCAGCTGCGAATCACAGCTTTATATTAATTTATATATTTAAAATCATTCATATGGTAAGGTTTTCTGTAAGAAGACGTTTGTTTGTCATTTACGGAAGGAGTCTCCAGTGTCAGAATTAAAGCTGTAACTAAGTTTTTCAACATCTTCAGCTGCATTTTTTTGTCTTATTAAGTTCAAAAGAGACAAAAAAGTGAAGCTTGTGAGGTGAGCTTGTGTTTATAGCTGCTATAACATAAGTGAAAACAGGAATGAACTTGTTTTGACATTCCACAACACTAAATTTAACTTTAAATGGATAAAAAGTATGGCGTGTCGTTTATTAGTAGGTGAAACACTGTGATCATTGAGATATTTCTGTGGAATAAGAGGAATAAAACACTTAGGTTGTAATGTTCTAGAAAACTTCAGGATGTGAACAGTAACTCCACTTCACATTGGGCTGGATCACACAACCCTACTGTTGACGATTTTCCTATAACAGCATAACACGGAGTGTTTTATTCCTTACGTAATGTCTAATAAAGATAGCTATAAAGTCTAATGCATTTGCGTATAGAATTATAACAATGTATAATGCCTTATGAAGGCACATGAAGATGACCTACATAGAAAGTGTAGCAGTAGAACACCAGCACCAGCTCATGTGCCATAATGATCCATCAGGGCATGTCTGATGACACAAATATATTTTAATTCTCAGTGACAGTTCTTGGTTTAAGACATGCCTGGGCAGTGCATTAGTGAAGGTTCAGTACAGGGTCAATCAATGGTCATACAGAGGTCATATCTCAGGGGATGATCAGGGTTCCTCCAGGGTTCCTCCTCTTATCTCTACACACATGTCACAGCCAGAGCTATCACTTCTCCATCAGACACTACAAACATCACGGATTTATGTTCAGACCTGGTTCAGGAATGATCCGGGATATAACCGAATCCCAAAATCTACATCAATCTCACTATACAGACAAATCAGAGCTTTATCAGATTAAAGCCAAATCCATGGACTTTCACTGTCTGAGCTGTGGTGTGGTCATACTTGAGGTAATTTAGCAGTGAACAGAATTGTGGACCATCACCAATGTATTTTATATTTTAAGGAGCTAAAATTCTAATAACTAATAATATTAGTATATAATAACATTTCCATTCCAGGTGCTATGGATAGCTGTTGGGAACTTAATAAACAAGGAGAGGTTTGTTTAAGCCTCAGGTTAATATTCAGTTTTTCTTAAACTATTATTCAGTAACTATTTTCATCTTTCCAGTTATCTTTACCCTTATGGTAAAGGCATGTCGTTACAAAGCCACACTCTTGGGGAAAAAAAAAACAGGAGTTCTCGAGATATATGAATAAACAATACCTAAAGAAAAATATATTAAAAATAAAATAAAATAAATAACCAATTTTTTTTTAGACCTAGACAATGACAGAACAAGCCAAAAGTAAAACAAAAGTAAAGACTTTTAATTCAAGTAAAAAGTAAGGATTCATTACTTAGCATGAAACTTTCATTTCCTGATGTCTTTGAAAAAAACATAAAAATGAAATAAATAAAATGGTCAAATATGGTCAAAATGACAAAAATATCATATCTTTAAAACATTTCTATGATGTATAATACGTATCGTGATGTATCGTGAATATTGGTTTTGCCAACATACTGCCAGCAAAAGAGAAATATAACAGGAATTTTTTAAAAAAGCTTTTTACCAATTTTAAAGCTTTAAATTGTTTTTTAAAACATTTTTAAAAAAATCTAAACATGTTTAGGATCTAATCCTCTGCTTTCAGTGGTTGTAACTTGTATGCAAAAAAATTACAATGTGATACCTGTAATTGACAATTTCATATACACGCACGCACACGCACACACACACACACACACACGCACACAAAAGCCATATGCATAGAAATCAGAACTGCTCCATTCAAATGCTAAACACAGTGTTATCTACAGAACGCTCTTCACTGCTCTGCACTGCTTTACATCACCGAGGGCAAAGTGATTATTTACAAAACGCCTTGTGTGTGCGTGTGTGAGTGTGTGTGAGAAATGAAGACGCATATGCATGTGACTTTTTGTCCACAAAAGATCACAAATGTTAGCATTTTTCTTTATCATGAAGAAAAGTGTAAGCACATGGCCTTCCAGATATATGAAGGCCATAACTCATCGTTCTTATTGCTCTAACTTTATCAGGGTGTGTGATATTGAGCCGTTAGCGCCCACATGAGACGTTAGGAGCAGTTAGGAGACGTGAGGAGACGTATCCACGCTAACCGCCTGATATTTCTTCCACACTGTCTCCGTGCACAAAGCCTCAGCCTCAGAGATTGCTTGTCTGTGATCAGAGATTGTTGTAATCCGTCACATTTATTTAGCTGTGGTGTTGTTTGTCAGGGTTAAACTATTGCTTGTGTTGTTTGCAGGTGCATGTGTGTATGTGTGTGTG
>NC_069723.1:22722634-22792634 GCF_027358585.1 Pangasianodon hypophthalmus | reverse complement strand
AGAGACAGGCCAGTCTAATTAACATTTTCCTGGAGTACAGCTGCAACTTGTCACACACACACACACACACACTCCATGCGCTGAGAAATTCGCCACACCGCAAATTTATTCAACAAGGAGCTCGTTTCCGCCTGACACACACTTCACA
This sequence comes from Pangasianodon hypophthalmus, assembly GCF_027358585.1. Classification (NCBI taxonomy): domain Eukaryota; kingdom Metazoa; phylum Chordata; class Actinopteri; order Siluriformes; family Pangasiidae; genus Pangasianodon; species Pangasianodon hypophthalmus. The sequence goes on along the minus strand of NC_069723.1, from coordinate 22,792,486 downwards.
ATGATTTATGAACCTGCTCATTGACCCAGTTTATGTTGAAAAGGGAACGAGAGAGCGCTCCTGACAGCGCTTCCACACTAGATAGGGACACTACGGCGAGCGCGGCTGGAGCACCGAGTCACGATCCGAACAGAGACGCAGAACGAGATTAGGACGAGACGAAGAGACGAGGACTCGCTATGCCTGCTGCGTATCAGAGACAATCTTTCAGCCATCTCTGAGGGAAAATGAATTAGGGGAAGTAACTCAGGAGAGATAAGACGGACAGGAAATAAAGCTCAGCAGGTAGAAAGGCATTTGGGTGGGAAAAATATTAAATGTAGGAATAAAATTGATTCCAAAAGGGAAATTTGATTGTTGAAGATGTAATAGTGATGAAGTCACGGCATATAATAATTTAGAAGATTATTTTCCTATTAACAGCTCACCTAAAAGTGAAAAGGAGCAATAGCTTTGTATGTTTTATCCATTTATAGTTACATTTAATGTCGTGGAACATCTGCGAAACAAGTTTCTGTTGTCACTTACGTTATAGCAGCTATAACCAGTCGTTCCCTCACCAGCTTCTCCTTTTCTCTATTTTCAGGTTAAAACAAAGACAAGAAACAAAGTGTGTCATGCTACCCAAGAAACTACAAAGTTTGTAAACCCCTCTGTCCTGAAGATGTCGGAAAACTGTCACAAAGCACTCACACTGGAGACTCCTTCCATAAATGTAAAATAAATATCAATGTTTATTCATTTTTTAATCTGTTTCTGTGGAGTGTCATCATACAACTCGCTGAATTATATAGAAATGATAACGTCTTCTAAGTGCATATTAATCTAAACCTGTGATATATAAACCTTATTAAAGTTTTATATATTAAATGTAACTGTAAATGGAAATGGAAGAAGCTAGGAAAAGAAGGAAAGTGATGCTTATATATAGAGTGAATCAATGTTATATGCAGTAAGTACTAATGATAAACATGATACACTCACAAATGTGTATTATGATGGATTGCAATTGAAAAAAAGAAATTAATCAGTGACTAAAAGTGCTTCTGAGCTACACCAGCTACACCATGTATTAAATCGGTATTACAAATCAATATATTTTCCCCCAACTCAAATTTAATCTATTTCCAAATATACACTTCTACATCTTGTGCATGCTCTTTGCTACATTGCTCCTGGTCAATACCTAAAGCAACATGCTCGTCTAGCTAATCCTGCTGCACCTCCCTCCAATCTGCTTTCATATTAATAATGCAGTGAGATCCATTCAAAGGCTCTTCTCTCGCTGCTCCGTGGCCCAGATCGGGCTCCCGCTGACCCGGGCAGCTCCAGCGGTGCGTGCAGGACGCCTGCCTTCAATCTGTTTCCACACGGCTATTCAGAGAGCTCGCAGGGGTCCTGTATGGCACAACACCGCCCGAGCTGGGGCTTCGGGATCAGACACAGGGAGCTGGGGAGCACATATCAGAGCCATCATAACAAAGACGGATATTTACACTCTTAAAGGGAAAAGAAGACAAATGGAACAAGGTGAATGTTTTCGTAAGCCTTGTTAAGTACAGAAAGACATTCGCACATGTTTCAAAGCGTCTTAAAATGAGGATTAGAAACAAACATCATTCGAGCGAAGTTAATATTGATCCAGTAATCCAGTAACATCGAATAAGTATGGAATAAAACATGCTGTGGAGCCCTGAAGTGTTTTATTCCCCTTATAACCACAGCAATTTGACATCATTTACATTATTTATTCATTTAAAAACCACATCACATATTTGATCCATTATTGGCTCCATTTATTGCTGAGTAACATCCACAAAACAAGTCTGTTCCTGTTCTCACCTAGCAGCTATGAACAGTCGTTCCCTCGGCAACCTCTCCTCTTCTCTCTTAAGTTAATAAGACAAAAAGACAGCTTTTTTTAAAGTTCACATTACAGAGAAACTGCAAAGTGTAAACTCCTCTTACAAAACGCTGACACTGGAGACTCCTTCCACAAATGTTAAATAAACATCTCCTTACGGAAAACTTCACCATATCAACAATTACACACATTTTTTAACCATTCAACCATGGAGCGTCTACTGTACACGTCTCTGTCTAATGAAACGATAAAGTATTAGATCGAGCACAATGACGTGGGCTAAAGCTGTGATTTGCCTGCCAGCCGGAACTACTGTCAGAGCTTCTGTTACAGAAAATTAATCAACACCTTCTGACCAATCAGAATCCAGAATTCAAAAGAGTCACGTTATAAATGATATTAGTTTCCTTCCAATTAGGCACTTTGACGCTGACTTTTTCTCCCATTTCCATTAGCGCTCATCTAGTTCCTTTGCCGTCATCCTGCTATACTTCCCGTATCCCTTCATCCTTTTGACACTCCTGACCTTTAACCTTTCACCCCTGAGGTTATAAAGTGTTCAACACTCCATTTAAGATCTCGGCTCCACCATGAGAGAGAGAGAGGAAGAAGAGAGAGAGAGAGAGAGAGAGAGAGAGAGAGGTAGAGGGAGAAGAAGAGAGGAGCGATGCTGGAAAATAAAAGAATAATCGAGAGACTTCATCAATTTTTCATGAATTTTCATTTGGGCGAGGAGACCCCTCTTAAAGCGATCGATAGATCAAGCGGCTGTCACACAGTTAGCACCTGGGGGCTGCTGCCATGGTCACGGAAGAGCTGGGAGAAGATCAGAGACAGCGTGCCGCGGCAACACAAACCCCCTACCTGCTTCACGCACACATACACATCCTACAACTCGCACACACACACACACACACACACACACACTTCCCTTTCCTACTTCCTTCCCCTGCAGCACTGTTGAGCATCTTCAATTACTGCTGATAAATATGAAAATGGAGTGACTCTCTAAATATCGTGTTTAAACCTAATAAAATTATCTAACAAGCTAAAAGAAATAAAAAACATGATCTGAAAATTTATCTCTAAAACTAGTTTTCTTTTACCAAACATACGTCACATAAAAAAAAAAAAAAAAGTAGGTTAATTGATGTTCAACAGAAAATATATACTCTCAGGGCACAGAAGGTTTATACAGCCATGGCATCATCATGGACTAGGGGCGTGGTTTATTTGATTGACAAACCATCCAAACACATTATTGTGCTCATCCAGTATCCAACACTAGCTAACCAGAGAACAGCAGAAACTGTAGATTGTAAATATTTTGTTTTACACTGTATGTAGTGGGAAGAATTTAAGAGTAAAACAGATTTTTCACTGGTACTTCGTCCTCCATGTTTGTTTTCTCGCTTGCCTCTCATCTTGCGACCTGATTGGTCCAGAAGCAACAAAGTGCTTGACATCAAGAAACACGTGCTGTCAGCAACTCTGTAACTTTAGCCATCTTTCACTTCTAGTTATGTTCGCACTGTGCAGCAAAGCCAGAAATTCTGTAATGAATGTGGAGACTTGAATGAGAGGCAGAACCAAAAATCCAGTGGGTGGAGCTAGATCTGATAAAACTCCTCCTCTAACTCCTAACCCGTGAGAAGCTGTATAAAACCTTACACACATATCCAGCCTGAAAAACACTATGTGGTCTCTATTCCCTGGACCTTCATTTCTGCAGTGAGCAACATAAAAATCATGCGACTGAAAAGCTAGGATATAAAACAATGGCGTCCATGAAGACATGAGCAAGTCCTGGAAAGTTCTCCTCATCCTAATGAATGTTACACACAAACTGGATGAGGAGCATTTCTTTAAAGTTTAGCCCCGTCCCCAATATCCTCTGGACTTCCTGGCAGGCAGCGTCGTGTAAACCCCCAGAACCACTGAGCACATCTTTCTCTCATCCAAGCTCTCATCCGTCTTTCCCTGGCCTCATCCTTCATTTCCATCTCCAGCACATGGAACATGAAACCGTAGAGCTGGAGACAAGGAACTGAAAGGAAGAAAATGTAGCTCTGGAAAAGTGCTGAAACGTCCAATAAATGCTGCATGTTTAGAAATAACACAAGGAACAACGTGCCTTTCTTGCCTTTCCTCGACCTATGAAAAGGAAGCAGGGTTGGGTTTTTTTTGTTACCAAACCCACATTTTTACAAAACCAATAAAATTTAAGACTAGATCGTCTAAGTCCATAAAGCTGAAACGAGCTCTCATGCGTGGCTTTTCTAACCCTTCATCCATTTTATGACTTGTTCTGATTGCTGTCTATTTTAAGACTCTAATTGTATGTTATTTCCTGTATTAGGCGCAGACCAAAATTGTATGTCCATGTAATCACACGATTATTGGCCAACAGCAATCTACATTAAACAACAAAGAAAATAATGTTCCAAGGTTGGAGCCTCCCTTCTGGCTCCAGACAAACACACACAGACACAAACACACACACCCACACACCAAAACACACACAGTCATTCCATCTTTGGGTCAGAAATGACCAAAATCAATCATGAGGTCATTTTGGAGAACGTTATAAAGAAAGTAAAGTGAGTGCACGTGAAAATCAGAGACTTACATGCTACTTCCAGGGAGGCGTTACGACTCACGGCTTCCCCGAGGTAGTTGCGGGCCACGCAGACGTACGCTCCTTCGTCCGGTTTGCTCCGGCGCCCGTGGACTATTTTCAAGAAGAAGAGGGAGCCGGTGGGCAGCAGCATGCGGTGGGATCGAGAGTCGTCTTTGTCTGTCTCGACCCTCTCGCCATCCTTGTACCACTCCACCGTGGGCGTGGGCCGGCCCTCTGCCTTGCAGTTGAGGGTGGCGGGTTCGCCCTTGGACACAATCAGGTCGGACGGATGCTCCACGATGCGGGGCGGTGAATCCTCCTGCCGCAGACGAGATCCTGGAGAACACAGACAAGAGACGAGACAGAATTCATGAGTTAGGGTCACCAGCCTGTCTTTTTCCTCTCTGTTAACGTTAAACGACAAAAAACACTGCCTTACATGTTACCGAGAAACCACAGAGCATAAACTCCTGAAGTTTTAACTTTAAAGCACTGACACTGGAGACTCCTTCTGTAAATGTTAAATAAACATCTGCTTACAGAAAACTTCACCATATCATGATTACATATGATATTTAATTTATTCACGTCAGTCTTCTATACAAGTCCCTGTGAATGAGCTGTTTCTATAGAAACGATAAGGTGTCAGAACTGAGCTGACCAATCAGAATGGAGCATTAAACAGCGCTGTGGTATAAGTGTATATATTTTCTAAAGTATAATGGTTTCTGTGTTCAGCCTCTCGATTGAATCCATATTGACTGTAATTTATTTCAAGAGCAGCCTTAATCTTTGTCTGGCACACACTTTAATCCTGTTCTGTTCACGACTTGGCAGTGTTACATCCTGAACTATTGTTTTATCTAACAACAATAAAGTTGTTTATATTAAAATCCCCAATATACAGTATAGTGTCTTCATCTCAGTGATGATCAATATTAACAGTCCTGATGGGAATGTAGCCTGAAAATCCTTTCCCATGCTCGCCGATCCTCTTTACAGGTTGTGCGAAAGCAACGCCGGATAACAGAGAGGATCTAATAGCACATTTTGGTTTGGATGTTTACAAAATGTTTAACACTGTGCTTTTACCTTAATCCTCTAAGCTCGACATCAATTCTGCACAATAAATTGAAAAAAAAGAAATAGAAATAAAAATAAAAATAACTGCACTCATTACTTTCAAGCTAGACTGAAAAAATAAAACTTCACAATGAAAAAAACATTTTTTTCCCAACAATTTAACTGTTGTTGACAAAACGTACATGCCTCATTTTTCAACCCAAATCCAATACATCCATTATTCGTAATTTATTCCTTAAAACAGATAGCGAATAATAAAATAATGCTGCCCAGATTCAAACATTTCTATTTTCATAAACACACAACTTTTCCTGAACTGAGCAAAAATGTTACATTTTGCTAATAGCTAATTACAGTAAATAAATGGCTAAATAAAGGGGTAAATTAATGTAATATATTAATAAATGGCCATAAATAGCTAAATAAACAGTTTAATAAATTAAGATAAAATAAAAAGCTTATAGTGATTTTATAAAAGTCCTCTTAGTTACACTCTAATCTTTGAACCCCAGTCCTTGAATTCCCACCACCTGTCTTTGACCTGTCAATCCTAAGTATTATTTTCTTCCCACGTCATCCACAATTCCAACCTTTTTACCCCAAACACTAATTCCGGGTGTCCTAGCAGGTCATTTGGGACCTGACCCATATGACAGAGGGCTTCCGAGGGGTTAGACCCACACTGTGTTAAAATGCTAATCCCCTGAGCCTTCCCCTGCATGGCTCTGCTTCATGTATGGTTGATGCTGGCAGGTTGTGCTACGAGTCTGGCCCTTATGATAATAGCGTGTGGGAGAGCGTGCGGTGCGAGTCTTAATCCCAGAGATAAGGAGCCAAGGGCCACCCTGCATTTACATTACTGAAGTTTGGACGAGCTGGAGACAAAAGCAGGCCCTGATCCCCCAAAAAATCCCAGCCAAAGACAGGGGCTTAGCTTGATGGGCTAATGCAGCCGTGCTAGCTTTACACGCTTCAATAAGATGTGGCTGGTGGTAACGGCACTCTGTTGATTCTAAAATGCTCCTTTTCCACTCGTTTCACAGATTTGAATAGTTTAACTCTGAGAAGGAGTTTAGAAAAGCATAAGGGAAAGGGTCATTGTTTACACTGCATGAATACTGCATGAAAGTGTGTATGTGTGAACGAGTGTGATTCAAGATAAAACACATCAGAATATTCCCTTCTAAAGCACTCATGCTAATGCAACAAAATGCACTGACGTTCACGCTAGCTGTATTATGAACACCACATACATAGTTCATGCTAGCTGTTGTGAAGGATATATAGCTCATGCTAGGTGTTATGAATACTGTACACAGGTCATGCTAGCTGTGTTAGGAAGGATCTATAGTTCATGCTAGCTGTGTTAGGAAGGATCTATAGTCCATGCTAGATATGTTATGAACACGTTTATGCTAGCTATGTTCTGAAGGATATATAGTTCATGCTAGGTGTTAAGAATACTATACATAGCTCATGCTTGCTGTGTGGTAAAGTATATACAGTAGGAGTCATGCTATTTGTGTTAGGAAGGATATATAGTTCATGCTAGCTGTTGTGAAGAATTTATAGTTCATGCTAGCTGTTATGAAGGACATATAGCTCGTGCTAGGAGTTGCGAAGTATATATAGTTCATGCTAGCTGTTGTGAAGAATTTATAGTTCATGCTAGCTGTTATGAAGGATGCTAGGTGTGCTATGAAATATATACAGTATAATTCATGCTGGGTGTGTTATGAAAGATATATAGTCAATGCTAGCTGTCGTAAAGGATATATAGTTCATGTTAGCTGTGTTATTAAGTATTATTAAGTGTTATTATGTATTATACTGTAGTATAATCATGCTAGGTGTGTTATGAAGGATATATAGTTCATGCTAGCTGTTGTGAAGGATATATAGTTCATGTTAGCTGTGTTAAAAAGGATATACTGTACAGTTCATGTTAGCTGTTATGAAGGATGCTAGCTGTGCTATGAGATATATACAGTATAATTCATGCTAGGTGTGTTATGAAGGATATATAGTTCATGTTATTGTGTTATAAAGGATATATAGTTCAGAAGACCGCTTGGGGCCAGTTGTGCAAAAGAAAGAGGGACGAGACCCTCCCTGAGGGGACCAGGTGTTCTGCTGACATACAGAACTGAGCGTTGAGATTTGTGGAGGAAGTACAAACAGGAGGCTTTTTGTTTAGCAGGCTGATAAGAGCTTGAATGCTGGTTGTGCATTATGATAGCTAACCGTGTGGATCTGATAACAAGAAACATGACAAGATAGATACACGTTTGAGCCAGAATGAAAATGTGTACTTTTTCATGTTTATAACAGGGCTAATTCGAGTAAAAGAGAGACAACGTGATGGGCATCTTCCCTTTCTGAAGACTCCATAAGGTCAATTGTCTCCCGCTGTGTTGTATTGACCCCTGTTTGGAGGAGGTGACTTCTCCACACTCCAACTAATTTTGGCTAATCCCTGCCATTTCCCTCTCATTGATTAATGATCAGAGCTGCTGTCTGTTATCTAAGTGGGGTAACTGACAGGAAACAGGCCACTGTGAAGCTCAACAACTGTGACAGTGACTAATGGCTCATTATCTAATCCACTAAAGGCTAGAGCTTCTTTAAAAGGTGTATGTAAACATAATGTATGCGATATATGTAACATACTCTACTCTCTTCTTGTATCTTTAATGTCTGATTTGGGTGTCTTCAATGATGGGTGAGCTGGTAAGTGTGATGTGAGATGATTTGCGTCCACTGAAAGTGTGAATTATTTATAACCCCACATAGCTCTCGGTTCACGCTATATCATGACCTCCAGGTCCTGCTCAACCTCACAATCCCACTCGGAATGGTCTGATTAGACTGGCATGATTAATAGATTAATAAGATTTGCTCCTATCAGATAACAGAACTTGACTCCTCTATGATAGGCACGCTCTCACCAAATGCCACTGAGATTTCTTCAGATAAGTACTCTGATCTTTATTTTACCACAGAGAGAATAAGATGGCCATGTGAGGAATGCTGGTGAAAATCCTCCATACCCAAAATTAGGAATCCGGTATTAAGTCCTGACTTTTGCATAAAATGCCCCATTAATGAACAAAGTGTTGTTGTACACACAAACACGAACACACACAGAGCTACCTGATTGAAGCATCTGCTTCCCTTCTACAGCCCTGAGTTACTGGCAGAGGTTTTACATAGATGAGGCAAAGACATCAGCACTGGCCACGCAATTCAATTTCGTTCAGTTTAATTTCGTTTAATCCAATTTGTATTCCGATCTACATCCTCTAATCACTTAAACCTTGAGCCACCATCTGCCCGCTGCTTCTCTACAGCAGGAGAAAAAATGTACTCAGCAGATGCCTGTGTGATTGCTGAGAAAAAACGGGTAAAGGCAAATGCGCGAGGGATCGACGTGGCTGTGCCAAGTGTGCTTCTCACCATGCAGATCTGTAAAACAGATTTGTGTATTTTCTTGGCATGCCATGCACACATATGTTGTTGCCTTGTCTCTTAAAGCAGGCACCTTTAGACCTGACACACGAAATCAGTTCAATCTAAAATTATCTACTCAAATTAGCCAATCAAGGGTCGTAATTAATGCTTCCCACTTATCTGTAAACAATCAAGAAAATGGAGAGAACTTCATTTTGCCGTGATTGCAGTGACCTCACTGGCCTATGCATATAAAAGATAAATACATACTGTATACCTTCAATCCCAACAGTGTTTCTCCTCTGACACACAGGGATGTAGCATATCAAACTGAAAGGCTAATGTATATTTCCTTAGCACGCCTCTGACTAAATCAATTTGCTTCATTCAGTAGAAGCACTTTTCCGCCCCCCCTGTCTCTTTCTATTTTATGTAAAACCCTCTCACCGGTGCCCTCTCCTAATGTGATCATAGGTTGTTGTGCAATCAAGGGCTCTCTGCAGCTCAGACGAGTGCACTTCACTCTGGTCCAGGCCTGCTCCAATCAAAGAGTCATTACTCCCCTTTAGACCTGTGCTATAGCACCACGGGTATTTCACCCACTACCCACCGTATATCAAGAGAGGACGAACAGGACATTCTGCATGTCTGCAAGTGGGGCCAAATTGGGATCATTTTAGAAATTAAAAAAGGATAACTTACTGCATGAAATGCTCCTATTACTGTACAGTGACTCAACTAGCTCAGAATCTCTCTTATCTTACCAGTCAATTCCCACTGCTAGCTAACACTTCCCTAACCAGGTGTATACAACTAAAATTTCTAAAGGTCATGTTACATAAAATTCCTTGTTTACAAAGGTCCAGAAAAGCGACTACCATGACTAAATTTTGACAACAGTTACCTTTTAATGCTTAAATATTTGACTATAAATAAGATGATTTAAAGAGGTTGTGTTTTTTTTTTGTAGCAGTGCTTCATGGCACTACCTCAGTGGTGCTTCACACCACTACTTTTGACTAGCACCATGGAGTCTGAACAGATGAGACATCTGCTTTGAATTTGATGCTAAGAGAATAAATGTGAACGTCTTTGTCCAGTCATCTTTAAATATTCTGTTTTCAGTGGTTAGCTATGTTGGCAGTTCAATAATCAGACCAGAGATGGGCAAACGAAATAATAATAAAAAAAAAAAATCAATGAAAGTCTGTGAAATTCTTTCCTTTCTGAACTAACGTCCCTATCCCTGTAGATAGTCTCTGGTCCGATGAGCTGCCTTCACTGAAATGCATGGGACTGGATAAATCCACAACAGAGGACCTACAGAGCTAGTTCATTATTAGAAAATGAGAGTCACTGAACTATTTGGTATTTTTTCATATGTTTATCGGCTCTGCTACAATATTCTTCCAGTGAAATACTATGCTAGGTTCACATACGGACCCGAGCCTTATATCAGGACAGATACCAATGTGCACAGAAGAGGTCTAACAAGTACTTCCTCCGAGACCTGTCAAATCAGCTGCCGCATCTTTTCAACTGCTTCTCGAGCACTCATAGCGAACCTGGACTTGCTTTGAGGGCAACATTAATTGCCCTGTTCTCTATGAGTTAGCATCACTCTGATCATTACAGAGAAATCAGGAAGTCCACTGTTCCCACCTAAAGAGCAGGACCAATTATCCTATTTTCAACATCTGATACCTATCCCAATCTTCCAATGATAGGGCACAACCTTGGACAGCTGCGCCACTACTTTTAAAACTGACAGAATTTAATTTCAGGATCAAAGGATGTATCCCACCTCTTTGATTCCTTCCCAGTCCCTCTCAAGAAGAACTAGGAGAAGGACATGGTTTCTATGGATGCACAGAGTCCTCAGGGGGGATGCTGTAATATCAGGCATTGTTTACATGCTGGTCAAGGACAATGCTGTCTTCCCAATGGTTCACCTTGCTCTGCAGCATGGGGGGAGGCTAATTTTATCCGCTGTACATCAGGTTGTCCCGTATGCATTTAGAAAAGGATGATGAATGAGGGGAAAAGGAGAATGCAGAGAATACATAGTGTGAGGTGTGTGTGTGTGGGGGGGGGCACCTCCATCACAAAGCAGGGCAAATGGTGCTTTGTTTTTGTTTCTTTCGCTCCATATGAACCATTAAGGTGTGGATTTATATGGATTCCCTCTCTTTCATAGACACATACACACCTCAGCTAGCTGACAAACCTCAGCTAGGGGTTGCACTGATGAATCAGCAGCCTCGGTTTCTCTCATTAAGGTGACTTTTACACCTTACTATGCTGGTAGGTTTGTGTGAATTTCTAAATAATTTTGTACTTTTACAAAGTTCTCAACCCATTATCCAGGATGGTATAGTCCACTGAGATGGCTAAAGCCAGCCACCTCATCTTTTCTAAATGCCACCCATAGTATCATAGGAAGAGACCGTAACTGCCCTCATTAGTGTACATGAACAGCCAAACGTCCATTTTTCCCAACAAACAGAAAGGAACGAGATCAACACCAACCTGGACTAATCAAGAGGCTTCCTACTCTAGAATGACAAGATGCTGCTCCACCTTTCTACCCAAATAGAATGATACTGTAAGGCACAGGTGGATGGGGTCACCAGAGGTTTTTTACCAACCATTATTTATAACGTTCAATGTACAAGAAATTGATTTATGGACTATTTTCAAAATAATACATTAAACTGTCATTAGCCACCATTCAGAGTGGAGCTCCACTCAAGCTCTTTACGCCAGACCACAATGTGTCGCCTACATGCTGTTAACCACAGAGGACTTTATACCCAGCATTTATAAAAATAAGTGTATTTTGTATCTAAACTACAAAATACATGGGTGATATTTCAGTCTGTAGCTTACTGCAGCAGCACATGCTCTGGTGTGGGTTAAAACAATGAAAGTGAAAATCACACTGAACTAATGAACCTTATGAGATCATATACAGTGTTAATGCATGTTTATAATATGTACAGATATTTGCACACTGTGTTTTTGCGGAATGCAATATGTGAACCCAACGAAACCGACAAATCCAAACACTTGCTAGCATTATTTACAGTAAGTAGGGTTCAGTGCCCTATAGGGTCATGAGAATTTTTAGCTCTTAAAAATGGTCAGAAAAGCTTGAGAACCCCTGAGGTAGAGTCTACAGTTTCTAGACAATTGTTTGCACTCGTTTCTTCCATCCAATACTGAGTATCCAACATATACGAGTTGTATAGAGGAATGACAATAAAACGCACTTGACAAGGTCGTTCTTCCATTTGAGAGACAATCACACTCTTTAAACTCCTGGCCACAGATGGTTTGTAGCATCATTGGGATTTCAGATCATGATTTCCTGACAAAAGGACAAATCCTAAAAAGCTACTCAGAAGCTAGTTCGTGTCAAGACATCATGCGTGATATGGCTCTGATCTCAGTGTAATTATTAGCCTACACTCTCAGTAAAAAGGGTACTAAACTCTACCTTTCCTTATTGTTGCAGTGCTAGCCTGAAGCCTACAACTTTTGTACCTTTAGTATGTATCTTACAGTCTTAATGTGGTCAAGGCTAAGACATGTTTGAGTCCAAATGACAGCGAGACTGAGTCAAGATCGAGGCTAAAAACCATCAAATCCTTTTCAAGACCTTTACTTCAACTATCTGGCTTCATTCCTACATTTTTTTTTTTCTGTTTTCTAGAAGAAGAAATTACTTCTTGTGAAACTTTGCGCATGAGAATTGAAAAGACAACACAAACATTATTTTTACAAACTCTCTGTCAAGACTAAGACCATATTTAGTAAGACCAATGATCAAGACCGTGACAAGTCCAAGTACAAATGCCAATAAATCCGAGACAACACCAAGTCTGTATAGAAAACACCTCCAGACCAGACTCGAGTCCTACAGACCTAGTATGCAGCATACCTTTAAAGCTTTACACTAAAAATGGTCCATTTACTGTATGTACCTTAAATCATTTTTAAAGGTACAGTTTATCCACATTTCTACACAAAATTCACATCTTAAAGTTACAAAAGATGTACCCCGGAGGACCCCCTACACAGCGACAAGGAAATTACAGTTATGTACTGATTTTTTTCTAGTCGGTTAGTCAACAATTTTTTGGCTGACTGGTCAATAAGCCAAAACAAGTAGTCATGCAACACCTAAAGTATGTAACGCCTACTCTACAGTCAAAAGTGAGTCTCCGTTGACCACACAAGCAGCCTCAGCTCCCCTCTGATTAATTTTATCACATATTTATTCATGTGTAGGGCAGAAGGTTGCTGAGCTTTGATGATCTTTTTGTAATTATTTTTATTAGCTCCCTAGAGATATTCCTCAGCCCACCAACCAAATCAATACCAGGCACAGCTTCTCATCCCACCAGCAGGGCAAAAGAGCTCCCCGAAGACAAATCACTTATTCTGCCAAGCAGATGTGTGTGTGTATGTGTGTGTGAGTGTGTGTGTGTGTGGAGCCAATCAGAGGTAACTCCTGGCAACTATCCAAACAGGGTCCGAAGGGATTCCAATCAGAGTGGCAAGGTGTAATGCGAAACCAAAATACGTTTCAGAAATTAGCCATGCTCTGTTAACAACCTGTCTTTTTATAAATGCAGACGCTGGTTAAATCACAGGGCTGCTTGTGTTTTAGCTGCATATTAATGAGAGAATAAGTGATGGCTATTGTGTGTAGAAATAACAGTGAAAGCGCCGAGCTCATTTGCCTTGCCATTATAGAGAAAGGTGGGAAAAAATGGACAGGGAAAAAGGTGTTTCAGGATGTGTTTTGAAAAAATACAACCATATATACACGCTCATATACACTACACAATCTCACACTGCATTTACCTTTTATATATTGTTGTAAAACTCAGCTTTTTATAGATATTTTATATCATATTATAGATGTATTATAAAATAATATCAGTATAAATATACAGACTTTAAAAACACTAATGCATATTTATATGTTATTATACCACAGTGCTGTTGAATTCATGATTCTGATTGGTCAGAAGATGTTGACTTGTTTTTTATAACAGCAGTTCAAAGGCAAATCACAGGTTTATATTAGTGCAACCATTCTAACATATTCTTGCTTCTACAGTAACAGGGACTTCTAAAGTAATGACGGATGCTCCACATAATCTAAGGCTAACAATAAGCGACGAAATAAAAAATATGCAATAAGAAAAATGTATAATCATTCATGTGGTGAAGTTTTCTGTAAGGAGTCTCCAGTGTCAGTGCTTTAAAAAGCTCAGCTTTTTGACTCTTTGTACTTTCCTGTTTCTTGGTACCATGACAAGCTGTGTTTTTTTTATCTTATTAACTCTGAGAGAGAAAAAAAGGAGGCTATTGAGGGAATGACTGTTTATAGCTACTATAATATAAGTGACAACAGGAAATGACTTGTTTTGTGGATGTTCCACACCATTAAATGTAACTATAAACGGATAAAAGTACAGCATGACCTTTGCTAATAGATTAAAATTTATAAGTGTTACCAAATTGCTGTGGTATAAGAGGAATAAAACATTTGGTTGAAACTCGCACGTATGTTGTGGTGAAAATCCAACACTGGAGACTCCTTCAATAAATGTTTGATAAACGTCTCCTCACATGATATGTGATAAATGATATGTTTTTCTTTGTTCAATAAAAACATTTTTTTATTGTTAGCCCTAGATTATGTGGTGCGTACAAGACCCTTTTGAATGTGCTGTTACTATAGAAGCGATAACAGAATAAGTGCATGTGATTTGCTTGTGAGCTAATGTTATAGAAAACTAATCAACACTTTCTGACCAATCAGAATGGAAAATGTAAGAGCGTTGTATATAAAGCATATTAGTGCTTTTCAGTCTGTTTCTAAGGGAGTGTGGTGTGTGTGTGTGTTTGTTATTTTCATCTCCCATCCGGAACCAGTATTTCAAAGTTCAAACTCAAATGAGAAGTTTAAAGGATGGCGAGCGAGTCAGTTCTGCTCTTGCTGTCTTTCTGCTGCATCGTGAGGGCGGGTGAGCGTGAGGAATCTGAGCATGGTTCCCGCTGGGCTGTTGTCAGAGCGGCTGGCAGGCACATCGAGCTGTGTGATACAGATCAAGTGATTTCCAACGGACCACTGCACTCCAGAGTGCACACTCCACTGCTCCTTCCACCTACCACCCACTGTCCAGCTACCGGCCATTTCCACATGCACATCGTCCAGCCTCACTTTCCCTGTTCATCAGCGATGTCATTAAAAAGTGCACATATATGTATAGTTATATATACATATATAGGTTGTCTTTACATTTCTCACATAAAATACAATCACAGATAAGAGTTTAGATACTTTGTAGGCTTCAAATGAGCCAACAGCTGTCAGTTATTGACTATACAGCATTCTCAGCTCTGATTGGTCAGGAGGTGTTGATTTATTTTCTTTAACAGCATCTCAGACAGTAGTGCTCCCGTACATTACGAATACATTGTCCTATCTCTAGTAGCAGCTGCACATAAACACAATCACTGATACAGTTACGTCTGTAAGGAGATGTTTATTTAACATTCACGGAAGGAGTCTCCAGTGTCAGCGCTTTGTATCAGTCAGAGGCAAAACTGTAACCATGAAAACCACAGTTTTTCCACCATATCAGAGTGTTTTCAGAGTGTGTTTTGTTCCTTAATATGAGAGAACAAGACCTTGTTTCAAGGATGTTCGACAACATACAATGTAATTATAAATGGATAAAAATTACATTTATTAATAAAGGAAAAATTCAAATCGCTGTGGTACAAGAGAAATAAAAACACTTCAGGATGTGCTTTATAGGGAAACACATGGTGTGGTAACAGTAACTCCGCCTTATCACATCACCCAGTCATTGATTATTTTCCTATAACAGCTTAACACAGAAGTGTTTTATCCCTTACTTAAAGCACACATTGCATCTCCAAATATCACAGAACGAGTACACTCCACTGAAGCTGCTAGGTGTCAGTATACAAACTACGAACCCTATGAATCAGCAAAGATGTATTTAATACTTTAAGCTTATTTAATTATTTAGTAAGAAACAGGAAAAGAGGAATATTTTCCCAAATGTGTATGAATGCTGCTTTTCACCATGTGCAATAATGTCTATCAAGGTATGTTGTGTGTGTACGTGTGCGTGTGTGTTGTGTTGTGTGCAGACATGCCCAAATCTCTGATTATTCCACAAAAGCAGGTGTGCTTGGGCCCCTCTTAACCGATTCAGTTGAAGCCTTCTCTACATGTGATGGGCCAACTGTAAACAGTCCCGTCGGGCTGGGCTTGGCTGAGCAAAATGAAAAGCAGCGATTGATTCCCCCTCCTGTATTGTAATCTCTTTAGTCTTCACCCACATGGCCCTGG
Source organism: Pangasianodon hypophthalmus (assembly GCF_027358585.1). Classification (NCBI taxonomy): domain Eukaryota; kingdom Metazoa; phylum Chordata; class Actinopteri; order Siluriformes; family Pangasiidae; genus Pangasianodon; species Pangasianodon hypophthalmus. The sequence goes on along the minus strand of NC_069723.1, from coordinate 22,776,064 downwards.
AGCCAGGCAAATTGAATAGAGAGAAAAATAAATACGGCCTTTATTGCTCTGGAAATGAGAGGAGGGCAGAGGAGGGGTGGCGGTTATAGAAGAAAAAACAGGGAGTCATTTAGGTGGCCATGTTAGCCTGCGTTGAAAGATGAATGGATAATGCATGGGGTAGTGAGGAGACTTAGCTTTTGTGAACTGATCACTCATGTCATTGCATTGGCTAAACATTTTACCTCCAAGCCAGCAGGACTGCAATGATCCCTAGATGGCAGGTAGGATCAAACTATGCTTAGAGCACAATTTAATCACAAGTCTCAGATCGCCCGGTACTCTGCTTGGGTAAGCCAAATAATGCACAGCGGACCAATAAGATTTATTATGTTTCTATTTTATAGGGCATCTGATTCAGCATATAGGGGCTGGCACAGGTATGCTCGTGGTTTCACTGAGAAATGACCTCGCTGCTGTTTGCCACAGAAACACACTTAGTGCAGATCCTGCCAATAGCAACACCAAAAATCCAAACCATGGCTTGAGCTCTACCATTTATCATCTTTAACATTTATAAACACTTTTACAGTTAAACTAAAATGCTTTTCCATTCCTTCTTAGGGAGGACAAAGATGCATCAAGGTTTCAACTTGTTCTATTTGTATAGTGCACTTAACAACAGGCATTCGACAAGAAAGTGACAAGCAGTGCATTCAAACTGTGCTGAGCAGAAAAGCATCTCAAAACACGCAACACGTTGGACCTTGAGACGAATGAGCTACAACAGCAGAAGAATACATCGGGTTCCACTCCCTTCAGCCAAGAACAAATCCGAGGCTACAAGATTGGAAGAAAAAAACAAAAACATCGCCTGGTCGTTTTCACAGCATTAACTGAAGCTCTGCATAAATAAATGCACTGCTCAGCTGCTACGTGATTGGCGGATTGGATAATTGCATGAATGAGCAGGTGTACAGGTGTTCCTATTAAAGTGGCTACTGCATGTACATGTACATTGAACATGAACATTTGCATATGCTATATACCTGTGGAAATGTGAATATTACAGAGGAATTGCTAATCACTGGAGTTTGATTTTATAGTGGGAAATGGTTTTCTTGATTAAATATAAAAACAAATAAATGATTTTTCATCATTTCATCATCCAAATATTCTATCTGTTGTTTTATTGAGTACACATATTTAATTAGACGAAGCCTCGTTTTCATAAACGAACATTTTTTTTTAAAAGTTTCAATACAAAAAAAATATGTGGAAATGTATCAACAATCACATGATGAAGCTAGATTGTAAAATCTTTCTTCTTTCTTTTTTGTCTTTTTTTTTTTTGATTACCTGATTCACCTGCAGCGTCTTGCCATAAAACTGATTAACAATGCCTCAAATCAACATTCGACTTGTCAGAAATTCATCTCAATCATGGCAGATTCTGTCTAAAGGGATGTAACAAGCTTGAAACAGTGGTCAATACCAAACCACATCCTGTGAGCTCACTCAGCTAACCATGGACTTTGCCTTGGGGAAACTAAACACTGATTTCTGACGTTATTTGCTAACGGAAAACATGAGCTAAAGTGGCTGAGTCACTGCCATGACTGACTGTACAGAAGATATCCTACTCTCAACCTTCATCATCTACCATCTACTTTAACATTACACCCAGCTCCATCCTGTGTAGTGCTAGTTAACACAGCGGCAGCTGCTAAAGCGTCTAAGCTAATGCATACATTCGTGATGCTAGCATGCATCTACTCTCATTCAATACAAGCAATCAATACTGAAATGTGTGATATTGATGGAGGTTATCATCTGCCTCAACTCTTAATGCACTAATGGAATGGAAATGAGAATGCAATCAATTCTTCGAGCCTTAACTTACGCTATAAACTAGTTTAAACCCTGGACTACTTTTACAGCTCGAAATCATCAATCACGCATGAGGTGAAAGAGTGCAATGTTAGGCAGGACACGTTACGCATGGAGGACCTGTTCTGAACAGGGTTTGAAGGTCATAAAATTGTTGTTTACAATGATTTTAAAGAAATAACTGTGAAATGTTTGCTTTTTCCTTTGTAAACAGAAGCAGCTATTCTATTGAATCTGATATTAGCATTGGACTTCATGCATATTAGCAGGATTACATGCTTGCACTTGCAAGATTACACTGCACTGGCTGCGAATTGAGCTTAAATTGCTGAGAAATGTAAAGTTACAGCATCACTGAAACACACGGGAAATCCATTAGAGGTCCTGCAAGAAAGAAATCGTCAGTGACATTTAAGATTTGCGCCACTTTTGATCAAAGTAATGAAATAAGAGAGAATAACATTAGCTAACTAGCTAGCTGCACTTCAATGCTTTTATGAACCAAGCTAATCACCTGGCGGTCTGATGGCGTGGAGTGTAGCGTTGCCGCCTTACAATCCTGAGCTCGGGTTTCCTCTGAGTTCTCCGGTTTCCTTCCATCTCCCAAAAACATGCCAGTAGGTGGACTGGCGATGCTAATTTGCCTCTGGGCGTGAATGAGTGTGTGAATGTGTGTGTGCGCATGGTGCCATGTGATGGTCTTTCATCCCATCGAGGCTGTATTCCTGCCTTGTGCTTAGCATTCCCAGAATAGTCTTACGGAACAGACTCGGGATAAGATAAAGCAATTACTGAAGATGAATGAATGAATGCAATGCTAAACAACTCCTTCCTGTTTGTGTAATTAATTGCAAAACTGTGTATTCAGGGTCTTGAATGATTTCAGCTCCAGTACAGAGGAGCTTGGGCTATTTCCATGGGTTTTTAGTACTTCTATCATGACCTAAATTATGTAAAACAGAAAAAAAAACAACATGGACAACTTTGTTTACACACACTAAATGAACCCGATGATAACTTTCCTGTGTGTACTCTATCCTGTTTGTGTTATGCTGAGTCACTCAACCTTGACACAGATCCTCCCTATCTCAGGGCTGCTCAGATAGAGCCAACCGGAGGGCAAACTGAGGCAGGGAGTGGAGCGAGGCGTGTATAATTCACTGCCTCCATGAACCCAAGCTGGTAGCAGGCCACATGAAGAGGAAGATAAGGCCAGTGTGCTATCTCGCCAACACTATCTAAGCCCAGAGAAATTGGCCTTTACATTTATCTCCCGCTAGTTTCTTTTGTATCATTACGTCAGACTACGAGTCTGGCTCGGTTCAGACGAGGACAGTGTGGGTCTGATTCAAGACTAGGGATTGGATTTTGAAAAACTGAAACAAATTTTCAACAATTCAGTAGTCTGAGCGCCAGGGGCAAGATTTCATGTTCAGGCTACTCATTTTTTATTCATAGCTGCCCGGAGGACACGTAAGCCCAAAAACCTGAAAAAAAAAAAAAACACCTACCCTTGTAAACTTCTGCAACACAAACATTTTTATAAGGTTTTTATGTAATTTTTATAACTATAACTTATCCCACATTCACACTAACAAGCGACTTTCACTTTCTATGTGCACAGCAAGCAACAGCTTTTTTTATTCTATGCAAATTAGATATGATGTGGTAAAACGACAAATCCAAATGATTGGCTCGATGACAAGAGACTAGAAACTAGAAACAATGTGCGTCACAGTGGTGTAACATTCGTCACCAGTGTAACTATGGCATACACTACTTATTCTAAATCAGGAACATGCAGTTTTGTGGAAACGCTGATGAAACCGAGCAGTGCAAAGCAGTCATATAGCTCTCCTGCTGGCACAACACACAGTCACCTCATGACTACACACAAAAAAGAAAAGGAAGATGCTAGCCAGACTCGAATAATATCTTTTACATGCAATGAGAGGACAGAAAGCCAAATTTTATAGCCAAAATATTCACCAGTCATTTGCTTATTTTTGTGAAGGACACAAACATAATGTGCTACGTTAGAAAATTTGTCAGAAGATGATACTTTGTGTGTATGTGTGTACAGCGATCTTGAGTGTTAGAAAGACGCTCGGAATATCATCATTAATTACATCATCATCATTCTGTGTGTTCACGCTACAAACTGGGGAAAAAAAAACCATAGCAAAAACATAGAAGCCTTCATGTTTGTCTTTTGTTAGCAACAAGCTAGCTAGCTAACTGTGATGAGTGATTTATATTTTCCTCCTTAAAACAGTGAACTGTAGAGTCAGTGTTATAGATTTAACAAGCAAATATGGCTGTATGTTGACTGATCTAAAGCAAATACTTGTTATACAAAATAACTCATTTAAAGGGAAGAAGTGCTACTGTGTTTACTGTTGACACTGTGAGCAGCCATGTTGATTTAATGTCACTTGCTGAACTCAGAGTTGAGGAGACCATCCTGAGATCCCGAGTAGAAATTCGGAGTTGAGGGGGTGTTTTCTTTGCTTTTTCTTAGTCAGAGGTCATAAATTACAAGTTATGACCTTTAGTTGAATGCAGCATTGCTTGCCTGGTGTGGGAGTTCATAAACGTACACTTGGATTGTTTCAGAAATAGTTGGCAATTTCCTTTTTAAACTTGCGCAATTTTTTTTTCGTGACACATCCGACACCAATCCTGTAATCTTTACCAAGTAACATCCCTCTGTTAATCTCACCTGTCTTCCTGTTCTCTATATCTGAACTCTCCCTTCTACAATCTCTCCAAGACCTGAGCCTCGGTTCCTATCAAGGTTTCTTCCTCATTTTCTTCGCCTTTGGTTTGCACTTTAAAGGTTTTTGTTCAGATTTCCGAGCATGAAAATTGCAAAAATTAAAGTTTCCATGGTTGGGGTAAAGCGAGTATCTGATGTAAGAATATTCCTGAACATGATTGACTGACCATCACCTGCTTCGAAAAAAAATCAGTTTACCACAGAAGCTCTATCTGTTATTAAGGAGCTAATCGTTCAAAGTAAATAAGTGCGTTAAAAGCCTATTTAAATAAAACAAATCTTACCAAGTGTGCATGAGTGTAACGTGTGTGTATTTTGTGTGCATACCCACAGCTCACTCCTCAACTCTTGCCAGGTGTTTGTACAGGTGTGTATAGTCAGTGAACACTGTGGTATTAACGTTGTCGGTGGGGGCAGGGCACCATGTCCTATTATACGTGTATTCTCTCTCAGGTGGAGGCTTCAGTGGCCTTACATTCCTCCCCTATACACGTATCCAAACACAGCAAACAGCAGCTACAGATCTCACACAGACACACACACACAGGGGCGGCGACAGATTAAAGAGAGACGGTTGAGCTTTCTAATTTAGAAACCTAAACAGTAATTTTAAACTTATATTTCTATTCTATAGGATGCCTTATTCAGCATATATAAGGTTCTAGTCGCAGTGAGAAATGGGTTTGTTGTTGGTTGTCACAGAAACACACCACAGGAAATGTGCACATGTGCACACGTACTGGACTTTTATTGCGCTTTGACACCTATTCATCCATTTGAGTCCGAATCAGAGCGTAACTGATACTTTGGGTCGATTCACTTTCTGTAGGTGAGTCGATTCAGAGTCGAATCACTTTCTCGCTACAATCGAACCGCGCTAGAGTACACTTGGAAGCGGATCCCAGAGAAAATCAGACCTCCTTGCACTGTTTTGTCATAATTTAACATCTGACAACTCTCAACATTGCCTAAGACTAAAGTATTGGCACCCTTGCCTTCATTTGTGTCATTCACCACTATTACTTCAAACTCTCTGTTTAATAGAGAGCCCTAGGAAATACTAGATAAGCAGCTTTTTTACATTTCCTGCAAAGAACATCATTCATTCAGTTATCTTTAATAGCGACTTTATCCTGGTCAGAGTCATGGCAGATCCCTGGGACACCAGTCCAAGGCAGGACACCACAAATATTCACACACTCATTCACACCTAAGGGCAAGTTAGAGTCACTAATTCACCCAGTGGCATGTTTTTGGGAAGTGGGACGAAGCCAGAGAACCCAGAAGAACCACACACGGCCATGAGGAGAACATGCAAACCAAGGACCTGGTGAAGTAAAGTAAGTTGTAAAAACCAAATTCTAGTATTCTGCCAATCGCGGTCACCATCAATGCAACTCACAGCACTGTGTGATGGGGGATGGATAAAGGTACTCGAACACGGTATGGATAATTCTGAATTCGGTGTATTAACCATATCATACTGAACCAAACTATCCAGTGGAAAAGACTTATTAGAGCAGTGTTTGCCAAAAATAACAGTCAGAATTCAAACAACGGTTTAGTTTTTTTCATAGAGGACACAATGGCTTAATGAGAGGGCTCCCAATAGTGCAAAGTTTTCATAAACAATGCATTAGTTAATAAATAATGACTGTAATAATAACTGACAGCCACTGATCCAGTTCGTCTTCTCTCACTCAGTGCCTGGGCTTCTGTAACGAGGCATTAGCGTCTCCGTGTAGGAAATGTCACTGGTTTGCTTGAGTGAGTGCCAGCCAAGCAAAGCTAAAGCGGTTGAAAATGGCTCGCTCTCGTCCTGCTCGTCTTGCCTTTTCTCTCTGAATAAGCCTATCGTGGCTCTGGGAGCTGCGTTTGACATTTTCGTCCAGTGCAGAAAGGATTGCACCTGGGGGCATTGCTGAGCTTGGCCATAAATTTTACCAACAATAGCTACCTTTAAATGTCACTCAAATCCACAGCTGCGTTAACCGCCACTGAGCGTGTGCCAACGGAGCGACTCCGTCATCTCCTGAAATAACCATGATAAAACGGCATTAACCACCCGTGCATTCTTGCGAAGCATTTTTGCGGTGTGACGTTAGAGATTATCCACTATGAGAGATTTTTTCCTTTCGCCAAAGGAACGCTGGTTCGGATGGTGCTGCTTAGCCTCTGGAAAAAAAAAAAAAGTGGGCTGGTTTAATGAGACGGAAAGAGCATGGCCCTGCTGGGGACTTCACTCCCTCTCAGACTCAACAAACAATAAGAGCCGAGAGATAAGAGTCAGAGAGGAGCACACACTGACCTTACACTTTAACCATCATTATCCACCTTCCTCTCTTCCTCTCTCTCGCACTGTTTCTTTGTGTTCAACCACCTCTCATGTTCTTTCATGTCCTCTTGGATAGCATGGTTTAGCCTTTTAATCAGACTGCTAAACAGTCCTGACACACACACACACACACACACACACATCCATAGTTAGACTCCAGTGTGGTTGCTCCACTCCTCTCCAGTGTGGAGCGCTCGTCATTATCACAAGCCTGTCCTCTCTAAAAACGAGCCGCAATCACAGCAGCGATGCTCAGCAGCCTGGCCAACATTCAGACGCACAACAATCCGGCTGGAGTGAGGTTTGATGTGGCTCTTACTCCGTGACCTCAACACAAACCCACACTTTAATTGTGGCTTGCTCTCAATTACACTAAGCTTGTTCATTTAATCACTAATGTCAAATGCTTGGTGTGTTTTTTCAGCGATCTTGTTGCTGCTCAGGAACACAAAATTCAGACTTGTTGAACAAAGAGACTCGATCTACCTTCACACTAGCGCTTGTAGTTTGGCTCTTGTGGGCGTGGCCTGTACAGCATTCAGATGAGAAACTGCAGTAGCTATATAACGCTTCTGAAGCTAAGTAGTTAAACACAGATGAAATAATGCACTAATCAGTGTAAAAATTGTTGTTTTCTTGTTTGATTCGTACTATCTTTAGCAAATTAGCAAAGCAAGCTAACCGTACTAGTGACCCACACTCACCAGAGGCACAAACGATCTGTGCTACTTCCTTCTTCTAAGCTTTATTTTAATTCTATACACATTTAGTAAGAGGTCATACATATAAGACAGAATAAGATGAAACCACACACATCAAACAGTAGGACCAAGTCGAAGAACGAGCTTTTACTATAGAAACGATTACGTATTAGAACGATCACATTAATATAAACATGTGATTTACAGCTGCAATACTGTCAGAGCTGCTTTTATAGAAAATGAATCACAAGCTGACCAATCAGAATCCAGAATTCAACAGCACTGTGGTATTAAAGTCTGAGTCATAATGCTCATCTTTCCTGCTACTGATGTGCTGTTTACTCACTCACTCACACACACACACACACACACTGTTTCTCCTCCACAAAAACCCAGTGGGGTGGATTCGGGTTTCTCCTGAGTGAGCTGAACTAAAGCCTCAGGCACCAGCGAAGCGGCGTGTCACTCTGAGATCATCTCACCGGGGTATACAAGTCTCCCGGTGTCCTTCAGCTCATCTTCTCCGAGCGTCGCCTTACAACCGGAGATGGATACATGATGGATACACGATCAAAATCAGAGGCGAAAACACCAGGACGAAATCATACCACGATATTGCGCTATAAAAGAACTATCATTTCAATAACATTTTATTTAAAATGACAATAAATGGCTTGCGCACACTTTTAAAGCTGCTTCACTGCAAAAAAAAGACATCTTAGCAACTGAAAATATCTTCAATATAGACAAATGTATGTAATACTTCCAATTATAAGGTTATTATAAATCAAAAGACTAGCTTGAAACTAGTAAAATGTATAAAAATCATACATTTGGTTTTTCATAATAGCAAATACTACATAAACCTATATTCAAGAGATTTTCATTTACTAAGATGTCTTTTTGGTTAGCTAATTGGTCGCTAATTGGTCGCTCATTGCTTTAAATCACTGTTAGCGACTTCTTGAGTTGTTCTGTTAAAGAACAAAATGAAGATGAGAAAAAATCAGCAGCTCATGTTGATGTTCAACGTTATAAGTCTAGTGATGATACTGATGATCTGTCAGAAAAGTGGACTGCGATCTTTATCATGAAATCAGTATCACAGTGTCACTCTTTATCATGCTACAAACTCGTTTCACACAAGTCTCCTGAGCTTTCTTTTTTACTCAGTCTGCCCCCCCACCCCCCCGACACCAGCTTTTCACCCTGAATCTCTAATTCTTCCTCTCTTCCCTGTCTCCCACCCCCACTGATTTTCCACTTCTCCATCCGGCGGCATTAATCACTCCGGTCCTGAACACAGTGACGGGCCGCGACCATTCAGGCCCAGAGCGGCTTTGTTCCGAATGCTACACTGCTCTCAATGCATCTCCATGGCCTTTTTGTTTCCTGAAGAGGAGCTCTCAGAAGAGTCTGCTCCTCCCTCTCTCTCTCTCTCTCAGTGCCCGGAGATTAGCCCTCAAAATGCCCTGGCACAAGGGTGACTGAGGGGGAAGAGAGGGAGAGAGAGAGTGAGAAAGAGAGACAGAGAGAGACGGGGCAATGATTCGGCGAGGTGATTCATGCACTCACTCATGCCTTCAGAGAACCTAGCAACCAGTGGATGGGAGGAATTACAGAGAGAGAAAGAGAAAGAGAGAGACAGACAGAGAGAGAGAGGGTGTGTCCAAGCTGAAAACTAATGAAACATAAAAAAAAAAAATCACATGTAAAATTAAAACGCATGCACTGCATTCATTCCTTCATTCATCTTCAGTATCCCGGTCAGAGTTGCACTGGATCCGGAGCCGATCCTGGGAACAGTGGGCGTGAGCCAGGATACAGCCTGGATGGAACACTAGTCCATCACACACACACACATACACACTTATTTACATCTAAGAGCAATTTAGAGTCACCAAGCCACCTACTGGCATGTTTTGAGAGTTTGGAGGAAACTGGAGAACCCGGAGGAAACCCACACAGACACAGAGACAACATACGAAACTCACACACACGGGATCGGCTCAGGATCGAACCGGGGACCCTGGAACTGTGAGGTGACGACGCTAACCTGCAGTACGGACATGCCACCCCCCATGCACTACTTAACGTGAAAATGAATGAAATCTAAACCTCACAAAGTTCACATGTGAAGTTTTCTGTACTGATAATGACGGATAAATAAGACCATGAATACGAAGAAAGAATTTGATGTTGCGAGACGGAGAAGAAAGATTCACATCCATCATTAAAGCTCATGGTCAATTAATGCACTGCTGTATGAGCACTTGGGTGAATATTATATATTACGTATTATATATTTTATTACACCAGATTTGTGCTCTTGAAACAAACTCATACAGGTTATGGAAAACAAAAAAAAAGGCACAAATAGAGTCTTAAACTGGCAGCTTGCTTCGTTTGTACATGCATTAAAGTTAATAAGTGCATAACAATACTCGTTAATGATGCGTATGTGAGCTACACAAGACACACCAGAGTGTCTGATAATTGCGTAATTAAGCTAAAAACATTTTGTGCTCGGTAAAAATAGAATGATTATATTTTCCCATATGGACTTGCTGCTCAGGTTTGAGGTCAGGTGTGACACCAAGAAACAATGTCAATGTCTTTTATTTAGTTTTGTGTTTTCTCCTTATGCTTGGACTAAAATATATAGTTTATGTTGTATTCCTGTATAAATTGTATACAAGATGCATTTCCTGTCAATTCAGTACCAGTTTTCTCATCACAGAAAATCTTGGAGTAAAATGGGAATCTAAGTGGATGAAACCGGAGAGCAGCAGGATGAGAAACGAGCCAATTCAAACAGCAGCAGGACACGCTCGAGACGCTCAACACGTTGGGAAGGAGTTCATTGTTTCCATCTGAGAGCAACACCCTTTTTTTATGCCATTACAGAGAGATTTGGACGTGTTCACACACTAAAGTGCTCATTTTTGGACACGTTCAATATGTCACATAAATCAACTTTTATTACTCTAGACCTGTTTTTTTTCTTTTCTTGGGTTTGATAGGAAAAATGTACAGTCTGGTGATTTAGCAGGTGTGTGTGTGTGTGTGTGTGGATTTGAGATGTGTACTCTCCATGTTTCTACCATGTTTCTACCTGTCATTTCTACCATTTTTAAGAAATCTCGTGCAACTGAACTTATTTTAAGGATAGGAAGCAAAATCTGAACACTCTCAGATAAAAAGCTTTAGATAAGGCAGCTTTTAGTGCACAGAGATGTACTTTTCACCCGGAACATGTAGTGTAGTGCATGTGTTGTAGCTTTTTTATTCATTTAAGGGAAATAATTAGACATTTAAGGACCGCACTGTACTTCTGAGGGTACATGAGGGACAAAAATGCACCTGACAAATCCTAAAAAATGAAATGTGGAACAGTTTCCAGTCCATACAGTCAGCTAAGATCTTTATCAGCCCATACAAACAGAGCTTTAAGAAAAAGAAAAAAACAAAAACCTCACCAAGAAACTTTCCAGATCAATGCGTAAAGTCCAACACACACCACACCAAGTTTATTCCCACCTGCAGCCTTTAATGAGCAATTAACTCATACAGGGGTGGGTTTTATTTCCACAGTGCGGAATTAAGACGCAGAACAAACACTCATCTCGTGTAAGATTCATTCATGAGGTTTAGGGAAAGAGGGAAGAGGAACTTACCCCCAGCCTGAGAGTGAAATAATCCGCAGAGGAAGAGCCACGCTAGCGGACCCATTCTGGCATAGTACACATCCAAGCACGACTTTAATTCTCTCTTCTGTGGCTGTGCGTGTGTGTGTGTGTGTGTATGTGTCCAGAACACTCTTTCTGTCCTTCGCTTAGGGACTGAGGAAAGCCGGTGGAGACGGACACGCATGCACCGGGCTCATACTGCCTTTTCCGGGCACGGAGAACGCGAATCCGGGGACGCACGCGCTGCACGCGGGTACTCCGTGAAACTCCGCGCGTGTCTCTCTCTCTGTGTGTGTGTGTGTGTGTGTGTGCGTTAAATCGCAACGTTACGCACGCGCATACACACTTAGACACACATGCATGAACAGCTAAGGATTTTCAAGAGATTTCCAAGAAAACCGCGCGCATTCGTCTAAAGTGAAATGATGCTCCAAGATCCCGAGCCGGAAACTCTGAAGAAATAAATATCTGTATCTTGTCTTCGGTTCTTTTCCGGTGCTATGAGTGACCCGGGAACAGTGTGTGAACTACAAGGTAGAGTCTGTAAGCTAGACGAAAGTGATGCTGTCCGTTTCCGGGATTTGGCAAATCAGCCGAGCGCCTTCACCGCAAAAAAAGAGAAAGAAAAAAGAAAAAAAAAATTAAATAAAATTACAAAAAAATCCCAAACTCCAAATCTGTAATGGCATTCAAAAGCCAAAAAGAGCCATCTCGTCCATGTGCCAGATGAGTCCAAGCCAAAGTCCAGCAGCAGTGGTGTAATGTAATGTAATGTGTGTGTAATGTATAAGAGCTCAGAAAGAGAGAGAGAGAAAGAGAGAGGGAGAGAGAGACGGAGGGAGAGAGAGAGTACACTGCTCTCTGAGCGCACTTCAGCACTCAACTGGCGTGCAAGCGCGAGCCGAGAGAAGGCAGGAGGAGGAGGAGGAGGAGGTGAAGGAGTGTGGAGAACGTGGAGAGGACTGGTGGAGGGTGGAGGATGGAGGGAGGATGGAGGAGAGGGAGATGAAGGAGCGCTCGCGGGAGGGGATGTCGGGTGTCTAAGCGCTGCGGTTTCTGTGGCGCATCAAGTTTACGCACCTGAGGACGCGGAGCACCGGGACGTGATCCAGCTGAGGAGCAGAAGGGCTTCATGCAGTGTGTTCAGGATCGGGACTGAGTGCGCGTTAGGTGTCACTTACAGTAAATTATAAATAAATAAATAAATAATAATAAAATAAAATTAATAAATAAAAGAATGTCACAAAAGACATTATGATTATGATAACTCCTGTAAGGGGGTGTATTTAGTTATCTATCTATCTATCTATCTATCTATCTATCTATCTATCTAGAACTGCTTCATATAATGAGATCGGAACCACTGATTATGAAAAGTCATTTTGGCTTGTTAATCTATCTATCTATCTATCTATCTATCTATCTATCTATCTATCTATCTGTCTGTCTATCTAGAACTGCTTCATATCATGTCTTCAGGTTTAAAAAAGAAATCAGATCGTCACAAAAGGAATCACTGATTATGAAAAGTCATTTTGGCTTGTTAATCTATCTATCTATCTATCTATCTATCTATCTATCTATCTGTCTATCTAGAACTGCTTCATATCATGTCTTCAGGTTTAAAAAAGAACTCAGATCGTCACAAAAGGAATCACTGATTATGAGAAGTCATTTTGGCTTGTCTGTCTGTCTATCTATCTATCTATCTATCTATCTATCTATCTATCTATCAGCAGTGTTTATCATTCTTTTTTGAAAAAAATAAATGCATGGAACTAGAGGAAAAAGATATCAGGATACTGGTGATATCTCAGAAAAAAAGGTTATAGTGACAATTTATCATGATAACTGATAAAATATCGTCATACTGTTCAACCCTAGCAGCATGTCAGTGTATTATTATTATTATTATTATTATTATTATTATTATTATTATTATTTGCTGTATTCACATATGCTTTGCCACTTTGGGCAGCTGTTATACTCTCATTTTATAGACTTGTTGATTTTTTTGTTTTGTTTTTTTGGTGACATGCACCTCACCAAGCAAAGAAAGAAAAAAAAAAAAAAACCCTGCTCAGAATGTTTCCCCGCTGTCTCCAGTGTTCCAGCACCATGTCAGCTCACCACACCACACCACACCACACCACTCCCACCCAGGCCTTGTGCATGTAGCTCCCTTCATTAAATGGTGAAAAGCTGCTGAGAAATGACTCCATCATTAGTCACGTGCGCAAATGGCCCGCGGTGTTAGTGCGCAAAAAGCATGGAGACTACGAGACACTGCGGGTTAAAGCGCGCGTGCGACTCATTTCCTGACTTCCAGGGCAATTTTCTAAGACAAAAGACAGTACAGTACAGGTGTAGTGCATGCTGTTAGGAAAAAAAAAAACAGATTTATCCTCACTGCCTCCTGCATGACGGAGGAAACTGTGATGTTCAAGGCTGCATTCTTTATACCGTGAATGACAAGAAGTCATAGAGTAAACTGAGAGGCTGATGTAAAGCTGATGGATGGGAAGAGCAGAGAGAGAGAGAGACACAGAGAGAGAGAGGATCACGTTTCTCTACTGCCTGCAGTGAGACATTAGCGCCCCCCAATGGTTCAGCTGAGAAAGAAGTTTTACAAGCAGGGGTTCACTGGTGCTCAGAGAGGTGTCTCTATAAACACAAGACCATCAAGGAGCAGGCAAGAGAAAAGAAAAAGTAATAAATGAGTGTTTTAGTGCACACTATTAGGGTTATTTAGGGGTTAGAAGCTTCCTAAAGGTCTTCTAGCAGTCATAGGGTTCTACGTAGAACCTTTACAGGTTCCTCAAGCGGGATAAAATTATTATTATTATTATTATTATTATTATTATATTACTACAAAAAGAAAAATTTACACTCTTAGGAAAAAAATATGGAAACGACTCTATAGCTGCTATATCATAAAAATAAGTAGATAAATAGTGTGTTGTTATTTAACAAAGAAAGATAATATTTCTCTTTATAATAATCATTGATATGGTGAAGTTTTTTTTTTAAAGAAACCTTTACTTAACCTTTATGGAGGAGTGTCCAGTGTCAGCGCTTTGCAATAGTCAGTATGCTTTGTGACACTTTGTGTTTTGCAGTTTCTCAGCAACATAACAAGCTGCATTGTTTTTGGCTCATTAACTTCAAAAGAGAGAAAAATGACAGGCTGAAGAAGGAAAGACTGTTTATAGCTGCTATAAAGTAAGAGAACAGGAACAGACTTGTTTTGAGGATGTTGCACAACATTAAATGTAACTGTAAATGGATAAAATGTACAACGTGCCATCCTTTAATGAATAATAAAATGTAGTGGTTGGTAAGTTGCTGTGGCGTAAAAGGAATAAAACACTTCAGGAGGTGTTGTTCTTTATAGAACGCTACAACACTGAGACGGGGCCAAGTAAGAATCCCTTTCAGAAACTATCCAAAGAACCGCTTTCTGTAGATAAAAAGCAGACATCAGTCCCTGAACTTCAATCAACAAGTGATTCATTTGTACAGATGAAAGTATAAAAGCTAAAGTGTCAGCTAATCTTCAATCCCGTTTTTTTCCTCAACATAAATGTTTTACATTTTACGTAACAGCTGCTTATTTCATGTGACACAAAAAAAAAGCCACGGGCAAATTAGAGCGAGCTGCTCCGAGCCAGGCGTTTGAACCTACACTGAAACACGAGTGAACCAAAGACGGAGAAGCTGATTAAAGAAGAGCTGAAAAATCATCAAATAAGTCATGCTTGCTCAGAAGTCATCGCTGAGCCTGTACAGGCATCGCTGAGCACCGTGTCGGGCTCGACTTCCTCTCAACACAGCTCTCTTCTGGAATATCCCTCGTTCAAGTGATGTCTCAACATCAAAGATGAATAAATGCACTGAAAACAGCTGTTAGAACAGCAATTAAAAGCAAATACCTAAATACCTATAGCTTTCTCTCTCTCTCTCTCTCTCACACACACACACACACCAGGCATAATGTATTGCTATTATCTGTATCTATACGTGTATTTGTTTAATCCTCCAAATATCCGTAACTATATCAGATTTATGCTGAAATCTATTGCACTCAGAACTCGGAAAGTTCCAAGTCGATTTTCCGATCTAAACACGTTCCAGTGCTTCAACTCGGAAAAATATGGATGCCCCAGAGCAAGACCCTTTTTTGTTCATGGCTAAACTTGAAATTTGATAAACATACTCTATATGGTCAAAAGTATGTGGACACCTGACCATCACACTCATATGTGGTTCTTCCCCAAACTGTTGCCACAAAGTTGGAATCACACAATTGTATAGAACGTCTTTGTATGTTGTAACAAAGTAACAAAGCGAGCTCCATGAAGACATGGTGTGTGAAGGTTGGAGTGGAAGAACTCGAGTGTCCTGCACAGAGCCCTGACCTCAACCCCACGGAACACCTTTGGGATGAACTGGAACACCGACTGAACCCCAGACCTCCTCACCAACATCAGCGCCTGACCTCACTAATGCTCTTGTAGCTGAATGAACACAAATCCCCACAGCCACGCTCCAACATCTAGTGGAAAGCTTCCCAGAAGAGTGGAGCTTATTATAACAGCACTGGAGGAATAAATCTGGAATGGGATGTTCAACAAGCACATATGGGTTTGATGGTCAGGGTGCACAAAGTTTTGGTCATATAGTATATAAAGAAGATCTACATTAATTATTTCTCAGCGACTAGCGATGAGAAGTGACATATAAGGTAGGTCAACTGTCTTGTTCATAAAAATCTTTGCTCATATAAATGATCTGTCACAATGATCTTATCGGGCTAGTAAAATCGGAATTCTGTTTACTGTTGACTGCGTGTGTGAGCCGCCATATTGTTTTGATGTCAGGCGTGTGGACATTAACCCCCAAGTTCCTGACTGGGAATTTCATGTTGAATGACTTTTCCATTTCAGAAGTCATTCCTTCCTTATTTTTATAACCCATTCTCTTCTTCCTACTTTTTCCTTTGTTCCTCACTCCTTCCTTCCTACTTTCTTATGTCCTCCCTCTTTCCTTCCTTCGTCCCTCCTTCCTTCCTTCCTTCCTTCCTCATTCCTCGCTACCTTCCTCACTCCTTATTTCTTCCTTCTTTCTTTCTTTGTTTCTTTCTTTCTTTCTTCTTCACTTTTGCATTTTGCATTTGTTTCTTTGTTAGTCTGGCTTCTCGCTGAACCTTGTGATTTGCTGCTGCAATACTTTCAGCTCGGCAGTATCTTCAGTCACCGGGTGAAAAAAAATACGATTTGTCTTGATATTCAGATGTATGTCTGAGGAATGCACATTTATTAAATGATTTATTCTTTTGTTGTCTGCCGCAGTAGCGAGCAGTGGGGGCAGGAGGGAGAGCTGTAAATTTCAGAGCCGGGACTCGATTTGCCGTCCGCCTGCTTAAAACAAACAGCAAAAATCTCTGCCTCCATTTCCACCCCTCCTTCCAGTTAATATGAGCACAGTGACATTTTAATTCCATCCATGTTTGATATTTACATGGTCAATTGCAGAGCAAGTTGAGACAACAGATAATATACTGTATACTATACTATATATTACATATATACACTATATATGTCTAAATATACTGTCTATTAATCACTTTTATTACAGCAGCGTTGCTAACTAACCATTTCAGATAAATCAAATATAAGATAAATGTAAACTAATAAAAGTAAATATTGAAGGTCTAATGACTGCTGAACTACAGAGTTATTATAATTTCTTATCATTGCTACTTTCCTTCCTCACAACTTCCATCTTTCCTTACTACTTCCTTTCTTCTCTCCATCCTTCCTTCTTCCCTCACTCCTTCCATCCAGCTGTCCATCCATCCTTCCTTCCTTCATTACCCCTTCTTCTTCTCTCCCTTCCTCCCTCCATTCATTCCTTCCTTCCTACTCACTCCTTCCTTCTCACTCCTCCCTTTCCTTCCTCCCTCCCTTCCATCCATCCATCCATCCATCCATCCATCCATCCTTCCTCACTCCTTCCTTCCTTCCGTGCATCCGGTCAGCCATCCATTTGCCCATTCTTTCTTCCTCACCCCTTCTTTCCTTTATCACTCCTTCCTTCCTATTCAAACCTTCCTTCCTTCCCTCCTTCCTTCTTCTTTTCCTTCTTCCTCCTTCCTTCCTCACTCCATCATTCCTTCCTTTCATCATTCCTTCCTCATTCCTTCTGTCCTCACTCCTTCCATCCATCCATCCATCCATCCATCCTGTCTACTCCTGCATCTGTAGAGAAAAGGAAGTTTAAACAGTATTTATGTCTCAGTGTAGTGCACAAGTCTGGGATAAACAGCATTGTGTACGGAAAAAGCCCCAGGTGACATCCTATTGAGAACAAAATTCTACATATCCATAAACAACACACTGTTTCTTTACCACACATGAAAAATGCTGTAGACCACCAACACCAATCCACCCCCCTCCCCACCCAGCCAGCACTATCACCCCATCATCTCTGCTCTCCTGCTTTATTCCTCCACTCTAAATCCAGCCACCATATCTCTGTATCTTCCTCCAGAGCTGTGTCCCTGATGGCTGTGAAATATCGACGGGAAGCAGATTTATTTTAATTAAAAAAGGAGGTATGTTTACCCAAGGCTGAGGGAGACACTTCAAAATGAGAATCGAGAGCACAAGGGGGGATTCAGAGACACATCTCGAGCAAGCATCTCCTTTTTCTAAAAAAAAAAAAAAAAAAAATAGGAGCGATAAAGGTGCAGAACAGCAGAAGATCATGAAGGGAGGGATATAAGTATCCTTTAACGTTTGGGAGACTGGCCTCAGGAGGGACACCTACTATAAACCAGACACTGTGTCTAACCAAACACGCCGAGGACGATGGTGTGACTTGCACCAGCGCATGCTGAATAAGGATCAGATTTATGGTAAATCGCTGTAAAGTGGAGTATTAACTCTTTAAACTGCTAGAAGCTTGAGGCCAACCTACATTCCTCACTCTTGTAACGATATTCCTCTCCTCTTAGTTTCACTGCAGTTGATAAGTCAGGAGTTAAACACTCGATGTCATGCTGGTATAAGAAAAAAAATCAACGATGCAAAGAAACTGCAAAGTGTAAACTCCTCTGTCCTGAAGATGTCGGAAAACTTCAAGTTACAGCTTTACCTCTGACTGTTACAAAACTCTGACAGTAGAGACTCAGAAACATCTCCTTACAGAAACATCTCCTTACAGCCAAAAATCACAGTATCAATGACTGCACATGTTTTTTAATCCGTTTATGTGGAGTGTCCACCGAACAAGTCCCTGTGAATGAGCTGTTACTATAGCAACCGTAACGTATGAGAATGTGTGAATTAATATAAACCCATGATTTGCAGCCTCATTCTGAATAATATTCCAGGATTTTAAGGGGTTAATGTATTTGCACCCTGATTTATTCAATAGAAAGTTTAGCAGAATGTTTGCTGGCATCTAGCAAAGCTGGTCTTTTTAACATTAGCTAGCCTACTAGTAATGTTAGCTAGCTTGTCTAGTGTTTTTCCTCCTCACAAAATAATAGCTAGTCTAATGATAACTAGATTTCTAGTGACCTTTTTTTCCCCATAAAATAATAATTAGACAAACGTTAGTCAACACAATTAGCCAAAGCATAGAAAACATCTACTATCTACCAAAACACAGGTCTTCTCTGCCAGGTCTAAAAATCTGGATTTCAGTAGGGTTGGCTAGTGGTTTTTCAAAAAAAAAAAAAAAAAGATAAATAAATAAATAAAAACACTAGGTTATGAGAAAATGTTAGTTAGCATATTTGTGACCTTGGCTAGGGTTTTTTCCGCACAAAATAATAAATAGCCTAATGTTAGCTTCTTTGTCTAGTGCTTTATCACAAAATAATAATTAGGCTAATGTCAGCTAGCTTGGTAGTGGCCATGACTTTTTAGCTAGCCTAACATTTTCATGTTTGCTAGTAACCTTGGCTAGTGTTTTTTTCCCCCCCACAAAATCATAAATTACTTAATGTTATCTACTTTGACTAGTGTTTTGTCACAAAATTATAATTAGTTGAATGTTAGCTAGCTTGATAGTGGCCACAACTAGTGTTTTCTCACAAATTAATAGCTAGCTTAACATTCCCAAGCTTGCTAGTAACCTTGGCTAGTGTTGTGTCACAAAATAATAGCTTAGCTCTATCTTCCTTAGTGTTTTTTAGTGTTTTTGGCAAGTAGTGTTTCACAAAAGATGTCTAATGATTTAAAGAATATATAGTGCAATAAAATAACATAATAATAGCAGCTTGCTAGTGCTTATCCTAATATTAGCTAGCTTACTGGTGAATTAGCTAGGTACTGAAGTCAAATAAATACTAGATCTTTTTTTTTTTGGGTGAAGGGTGCAAATAGCTACCATGTGCCCAAAAAAAATGAAAGGAAAGAGGAAAGAAAGAAAAATTGTCTTCTCAAAGCATTTCCCTGAAATTAGTTTTCATGCAAGTGAATCAAATCACGTCCACAACAAGGGCAAACACACACATCAATTGAACCTCAGTAAAGCAAAACGCACACCCACACGTTCAATTATTCCTGCTTTTGCCACCTCTCCAGCCCCCCATATACCCTCCACCCCCGCCAAAGTGCACCCCCCGTTCTTTAGTTCCACCTAAACAAATCACACTCCGATGACTGTCAGCTCATTTCAGCAATTATGTGCGCATAACCACATCAAACCCAATCATCTCTCAGACTCCGAGGGTTTGTCTGCTGACCATCTGCTCGGGGAGCCGGGGTTCAACCGGCGGAACCTCAGCACTACAAGGTTCAAATGGTTCTGCCTTGATGGACTTGACTCGTGGTTGTCTTTCTGACACTGACAGACAGCCACTCAAGAAACAAAACCTTAAACGCTTTTGTTTGTGCTAGCGACATCTGGCATTTATGTTCAATTTTACTTAATGTGCTCACTAATGCAGTTCCTCAAAGGATGGTCAGAGCTTTTAGCTTTCTTAAGAATTTCTACCGGGAACATTTTTCTGAAAAAGAAACCTTTCTTTCTTTCTTTCTCTTTCTTGCCTCATAGCTAGCATCAGGATGTAGGTGACTTCAGAGCCAGTAGTCTTACATAGAACTTTTCCTAAAAACCTCCATGGCTTTAAAAGACTTTAGAACCTAATCTCATGAGATATCCATCCAGGAAAAATTACCAATGTTAACCCCAGCCCTAACTATATACTCTATTAAAAGGGTTCCTCAAGAGTTCTACCTTTCTAAACATGTTCTACCTGGCCTTTTCTGTGTTATTTAGGAGGTTTTGGAAGTTCTCGTGGTTCCTCCAAAGGGAATTATCAAAGAACCCTTTTGAGTTTTGGATTTTACTTGTTTTTCTATAAGGGTACACTCTTAGTAAATTGGTTCCTTGGTTCCTACAGTGGTCCTACCCAGCCTTTTCTGAAAAGAAAACCCTGTGTTTAGAATTTTAGAACTTCTAGTGGTTCCTCCAAAGGGACAGATCGAAGAACTCTACAGACTTCGGGATATGACATTTTTTTCTATAAGTGTACACTTTTAGAAAACCGGTTCCTCAAGGGTTCTTTGGATGGTTAATGGTTATAGCTTTCTGAAGGGGCTTAGAAGCTTAGAAGCTTTAAATGTTCCTTTGAAGGGACAAACCAAAGAACACTACAGCTGTAAATGTAACTTTTTTTTTCTAAGAGTGCATTATGTTACAAAATATATTCTTCAGTGGTTCTTTAGAAGGCTAAAAGTTTTATCTAATAACAGCGATCTTTCCGAAAACAACCTTTTATGGAGTTTTCTTAAAAAGACAAACCAAAGTATCCTTAGCATTACTGGATGGAACTTTTTCTGAGTATGTATATTAATGCTAAAGAGCTTTGCTTGCTCTAGAACAGTAAACTTTAAATGTTCTATTGTTTCTTTCTGAAAGGTTAACCCTCTGTTGTATGGCTCTAGAACTGTTAGGGATTGTCCCAGGCTACGTCTGCATTAATCCAGATAAATTTAAAAATGCATCTTTTTCTCTATGTTTTGGCCTTCTGTCCACACTGAGATGGCATTTTTGGTCCAGCGAAAATGGAGCTTTTTCGAGAACGCTCTCCGAAGTGGATAAACATTGTAGTGTGGACTGAGAAAATGGAAATATTCAAAAATACTGACGTATTATTAGTCATGTGACACAGTCATGTGACCCATTCAACTCAAAACAAATAACTTAATAGTCTTTGATTACCCACAGCAATGTCTCCACCTCTTCGACTGTCTATTTAAAAAAACTATGTGCTTTTCCTCAACATTGCCACATCAATTTGAAGAGAAGAAAATTAAATAAACGCCTGACGGAAATGACGCAGGCCAAAGCTTCTTGTGTTTTTACGCATGTGCAATATAGGGATGTAAGAGTTTTCAGAGTTTCAGTGTGGACGAGCAATTTCTGGAAAAAAATTTGAAAATGCCAGTGTAGATGGAGGGAAATGCAGTTTTCAGATCTATCCGGATCAATGTGGATGTAGCCCCAGAAGATTCTAGATGAAACCTTTTCTCATAAGAATTCATTATGTTAAAAAGTGGATGGTCAGATGTTTTAGCTTCCTTAAAAAGTTCTACCTGTAACATTTTCTCTGTTAGGGACCTTGTTTGTTTCTTTTTTTGCTTAAGTTTTGGTCCCTATCTAGCATTTGGATGAGGGTGAAATAATAGTAGGTAGGGTCCTGCACAGAACTTCTGTAAAAGGACAAACTAAAGAATCCTTATGGGTCTTATATGGAACTTTTTTGTAAGAATATACACTATGACTTTTGAAATGTCAACCTGATCTCATGAGGCGTCTGTACAAATAATAAAAAAAAAGGTACAAATGCTAACCCCACCCCTAGCCTAGACTCTTATAAAATGTTTCCTCAAGGGTTCTGCTTTACAACAGACCCTTCTGAAAGGGAACCATCTGTAAGGTTGTAGAACTTTTAGTTCTTCTCCCATAGAGAAAAACTGAAGAACTCTTTAGGATTCTACATTTTAACAGAGTGCACACTCTTTGAAAAAGCGGTTCCTCTAGGGTTCTTTGAGTGGTTAATGGTTATAGCTTTCTTAAAGGACTTAGAAATTGTTCAGTTCCACAACTTTTGTCCCTCAAGGGGAAAACCTAAATCAAAGAACCCTTTAAGATTATAGATTAACTTTTTTCTGTGAGTGTGCACTCTTAGTTCCTCAAGGGTTCTTTGGAGGGACAAACCAAAGAAAACTACAGTTTTAGACGTAAAGAGTAAGCTATTTAAAAAAAGAAAAGTTCCTAAAAGGTTCTTTGGATGGGTACGTTTTATTTATTTATTTTTTATTTTTTATAAAGCAGTCCTACCTGGAACCTTCTCCAACAAGGAAGGCAACTGTTATAGGGTTCTGGTTATTTGGATGGTTATCAGTTTTATCTTCTACCTGGAACCTTTTCTGAGAAATGGTTCTATATAGGGGTCTACATAGAACCTTCAAGGATTACCCCAGAGGGTCAAACCAAAGGCTCTTACTGATTCTAGATTTAACTTTTGAGAAAACAACGCTAATTGAACTGTACTGTTGATTAAATCCCTAGAAACCAGAACTAAAAAAAAACCTTCTCAGAGCCTGAAACTTTTCTGGAGATGTTTACGCACTCGTTTGAATTTGATCATCAGTCATTAAAGCACTGCTTATAAATTCTCAACACGTCATGTGTTATGACACCACAAGCGTCACTATCATTAGCGGCCTGTGAGCTTCAGAGAGGAAAGATGGAGCAGTACATTAGCAGAACCCGCCGTCTTTTTTTCCTCCATGTGCTGAGTGACACTTTAGCCTCTGATTAGCGTGTGCTGTTATTACGGCTGATAATGACGGAGCCGACTCTAGTGTTTACTCATGCAAATCAGCCTCTCCGCTGCTAATGCAGTTGTTTGTAATTAGCAGGGAGGCGGCTGCCAATCAAAAGACACCTCGAGGTTGGAGCTGCTGAAATGAAAGCAGGTTTGGTCCGAAACGGTGGTCAAGTCAGACAATTCAGGTCGACATTTTGCAGAATGTAGTTTTAAGGACTGAGTGCAAAAAAAAAAAAACTGCATTCCTCTTGGTTTCTGAGTGAAAAACAATCAAATGTACTTCTATTTTACAGCGGAACTATAAAACAGAATCCCCTGTTCATCACTGGTGTTAGATTTTCAATGTGATCTAAATATTATAGCCACTAATTCAAGCTCAAAAGTTTGCACGCCCATTGACACAATCTAATTTATTTACATGTGCCATTAAGATGTTTAATGACATCACACAGCCAGTGAATGGTTAATTTGTTTAATCCTATTTAAGGAATAAATAAGGATAGTTTAAATTGGCTTGAAGTTAATTCATTAATGAATGTTAACTAATAATCTGCTCTAACAAGATATGGAATTTTAACAGAGATGGAGAAAAAAATCTGAATGTTTATGGAAAAGTACACGATTATTTTCTATTGGATGTTATTTATTAATTAATTCTTAATTGTTATTATTATTATTATTATTGTTGTTGTTGTTATTATTATTATTTATGAAAGGAAGAAACAGACAATGATTGAGAAAAAATTGCTGGAGAAATATATTAGATATTTAGAGCAGGACAAAAAACTCAAGCAAGAGCATTTTTATTGATTTTGTTTTTTTATTCACTAACCTGACACTTTTAAAACTATAATTATAGTCTTTGCTAAAAAAAAATATGTATAACTCTACATCTATTTGAAATTTTTCACATTTTTTCCAACCCCTGAAGATTAATTTGTCTTTAAATATTAACTCTGTAAATTCATTGTGGCCACGCCTTATACAAAATAACCACCACATCACCTCAGAGGCTCTGTAGATGTAGCTCTTTTTTTCCTTTTAATTTCATAACCAGTCACTAGATTACACCCTTCCCTCACCCTCTCTCAACCACCCACACACCCACACACCCTAAAACTGACTGCAATACCCAATCCCACATTCCTCTTAATTCTCTTTACCTTACCAAACCATTCTTCATTCCTCAAAACCCCCGTTATCGACAGAGAAAGAACGGCACAGCGAGATGGAAATAAAGATGATATGAATGTGGGCTAAATTGGGGGTTTAATTTGTTGCAGAGAGCGAGTGCTGAGATATGTAATCGTGTGGTGGGTCAGCGAGGTTCTGAGCGCTCCATCAGTCATGGTCATGTAGTAGAGGCAAACAGGAAGCAGTTTGTTGGACATCCTTCACACGCTCACGTCCCCTCTGTAGCTCGGGGCGCCCACGTTATGGTGATTAGTCTGCTGGCGGGGTGCGGGGTGATTAATGTGATGTCAGAGGTAGGAGTAACACCCCCTTCAGCAGCTCCAGCATCAATAATGACACCTGGGGATGGCGGATCGGGGCTACCTGCGGATCTGGATCTTTATTCCAGGCATGATCTTCTCCCTGGACACCTCCGTCAGCATTCCTGTCAGCTTAGCGTGGATCGGGATTTTATTAATGGCTCCACGCTGTCACCAATTGGGTATTAAGCAACGTTTTGTAATACAAACGCGCACACACACACACACCTCACAAATATGCCCGGGTAGTCATGTGAGAAAATATACAACAACGCTGTTAAATTCTCAATTCTGATTAGTTAATTAATTAATTCTCTATAACAGTAACAGTTCTGACGGCTGCAAATCTCAGGCTTATATTAATGTGCTTGTTCTAATACATTAGAATTTCTAGTAGGCATGCATACATGCTGTTTTTTTTTCAGATCGAGTATGAGGATGTATTTTTTTGGTACTCATCAATACCGACACTGATACTGATGCAGAAATGAGCAATGTGCGTTTTATTAATCAATCAGGGACGTCAATGAACATTTTATTTAGCTTTCTTTATATTTCCTTCATGAGAAGACTTAGGCTACCATACTCATTCTTTATAACGTGAGAGAGTTGATATTAAATGAAGTGCATTAGCTAGCTACATTAGTTCCGGGATGGAGAAGAACGGGTTCTGTTTCACCTCGGAAAAGAGCTTTGGCACAGCTGGGAGTAAAGTACGATTTTGTCTTCTTTTGGATCGGAATCACTATCACATGGTATCAGAAAGATACACGATACCAGTCTCACTATCGATGCATCCCCAGTTACTATAGTAACAACTTACACAGGCACTTGCATGATGGATCCTTTACATTAGCAAAGTCTAAATAATTGCTGTTATCAAACAAAAGAGTGTTTTTCAATGTTGATAAGGTTACGTTTTATGTAAGGAGGTTTCTTTAACAGTATGTAAGAAGTTTCCACTTTGTAACAGTCAGTAAGTTTTCCACCACAGGAGAGGCTTCAAGACTTTGGGAAAGGTTTCAAGAGAAAGAAAAAAGTATATAAAAAAAGATTGAGAAATTGTTGCCTGAGATAGCTAGCACACCATTTTTTGAATTGTTAAATGCATTCATATGCATTTGTGTTATTTAAGATTCAATGCTGAAAAATGATTTAAAAAAATTCAGAATTTAAGAGTTACTTAAAGAGTACACAGCAACCCCAATCGTGGAATCACAAGAAATGCATCTGAAGATACATTATTTAATCTAAGCATCTGCTGTCAGAAGGCTTGGTCAAGGAAGGCTCTGATGGTTTCCCAATTCGTGGAACAACACTGCACACCAAACGTTGATAGATCATGTTTTATCTCTTGTGATAAACTGGCACAGGACCTCGGCCAATCAACAGTCCAATGGGTGTGAACTGGGTTGAACAATGCGAGATTGGAGGAAGTGAAGGAAGTGCTCTGCAGATTCATCATAGTCAAGGACACATGTATAGAAGGGCTTGGTGTGAAAACACCACTAAAATGATTTGTAGGTTTGATTTCTATCAGGGAGTGGTACAGAATCATATCACAGAGATACCGAACAAAAAGAACCTCCCAACATATTGCCTGCATCAAATACTGTATTTATTCTAATATTCTTACAATTTTTCTGCTCTAAGTCATTCTAGTACACTTCAAATGCTTCTGTGTTGAAACCAAAACGTGTCGTAAATTGATTCTGATATAAGATATAAGCTACAAAACATATTTTCAACCTCTCCCACTGTTTCCCATTAGAGTAGATAACATTGCCACCCAAAATGCCCCAGGGCCTGTCGGTTACCATGCATTCTCCATGGCAACTAAATAACAACCAGCGAGTGAGAGCCCAGGCACAGAGGCCAGTTTGTGAGGTTTGGAGGTAATGGGGAGGTTCTATGGATTTCCCCAATTACTGTTTATGGAAGGGAAATCCCAAGCCTAGGAAGTAATGAGAAGCTTGCTCGCATAGCAGCCATGCCTGAGCACAGGAACATAGGCAGGAACTACCCCAGGCAGCGATAAGAAACATTACCAACATGTTCGTCATTGAAATAATATAATAATATAACAATAATAATAATATCACTGTATATATCACTGCATATGACAAAATGGGCACTTAAAGGAGTAATAGCTACTGCTGATTGGAGTGAAGCATTCACCTTGCTTCACTACCTTTAATTCACTTTAAGTAATCAAGGCTTTATGTAGCAGATACTAAATTATACTTTATGCTTGTTTATACCACAGTGCTGTTGAATTCTTGATTCTGATTGGTCAGAAGGTGTTGAGTACCAGTAATGCAGCTGAAAATCACAAGTTCATATTAATGCACTCATTCTAAAATGTTATCATTTCTATAGTAAAACCTTACACACGGTTTGTTGATATATTGTTTGTTTGACAATTATAGAAGGAGTCTCCAGGGCAATCACTTTGTAACTGTCAGATATAAAGCTGTAACTTCAATAAAGAGTAAAAATAGAGGCTGGTGAGGGAATGACTGCTGGTAGCTGCTATAATCTAGGTGTTAACAGGAATTACCACACTACCTGTAATTATAAATAGATTAAATGTATGGCTTATTGTGCTTTAGTAAATTCAAAAATTGTTATTGTTGACCAATTGCTGCAGTATAAGAGGAATAAAACAGATCATGATGCGCTGTTATAGGAAAATGATCAACTTTGTGGTGGTAATGCCGCTTCATCACTCCACCTGATTTTTGATAATATTCCTATAACAGCACAACATGGAGTGTTTTTTTCCTCACTGATCATAGAAGTAGTGAAAGGATTAAGACTTCGTATTTACAGAATGTGGCCACAGTGGAGGGGATCATAGTAAGTGCATTTCCACTGATGTTCCTGGATCTTTGAGGAACTAGAAAGATAAATAAGAGCCATGGAATGCCATGGAAGAGCAATCAGTGGCATTCAGTATGGCAAGTTCCACGTAGTTTCTAGACCTGCTCTGCAGCAAGGACTAACAAGGTTCCTGTAAACCCAACAGAAGAAAAAATGGCTTACTGAAGGATTGCTTGGATGGTTAAGCAGTCTAGCTTTCTAGAGGGCTCCTACTTTGAACCTTTTTCCTGAAAGGCAAGTCCTTTCTTGTAGGGATCTACATTGGACTTTAAAGGCAGGAGTGTTCAATCTTATCTACAAAGGGCTGGTGCAAAGGACACATTTTTGTTCAAACAAAACCAATGCTTGGTTGAATCAAAAACCTGCAGCCACAGAGTGGACCTTTTGGGGATAAGATTGAAGGCTTATTTAAGGCCCAGGAGCTAAAAACAGCCCTCCTGATTTCCTGGAAAAAAAAAAAACTTCTTGGGTTCTTGTTTAGGTTCTGAGGAGGAACCATGCCTAGCAGCTTTGCTCCACTCATCTCCTCTGTAGAAAGAGGTGGAGAAACTGATAGAAAAATGGCTGAAGGGGCCAGACTAGACTTGAATCTGAGACTGAGATTCTTCTTCCCATTACCCCAGCTTTAGAGAGTTCCTGACTTTCATCTACCTAATCCCTCTCTTCTTATCCTATTACCATCCCAATCCACCAACATTCTTAATCTTGAAGCTCTTCTTCAGTGATCTCTGCCTCTAATTGCTCACGATCAGAAGAGAAGCTCAGCTATGGACTAAGGATCATGGTATGAATATTGTATTAGTGAGATGTTTGACGTCCTGGAAGTTCAGTACTCTCCAAACGAACCTTGAAGGTAATCAGCCCTGGTTTGTGTGTTCCTGCAAAAGCACCTAGTATGTTCCTGACATGATTCCTAAAGCAGAAACCCACCTAGTGGTTCTGCTCCACTCATTCCTCTTCAAAAGATGAGAAAAACATGGGGAAATCTCTTTGATAAAATGAATGGTTCAGCTTGAACTCAAAACCCTGACTGAGAGTGGTATTGGATACACCCGAAAACTGTCTAATCTCTCTTTTTCTCATTACCCCACAAACACAATTCTACTCTTCATCTTCTCCAGAAGTTCTTCTCCATTAATTCTCTCTTGCTCAGAATGAATCTCCCCCTCCCTAACTCCCTCCCAGTGGGTGAACTGTCCTGGAAACTAAGCACTCTTTAGGATGAAAATCACCTGATAATTCTGTCCACATTAGAACAGCACACAGTGGTCGCCAAATTAAGCCTGAAGGTAAACAATCCTGCAAAGAAGGGAAAAAAGTATATGCATGCTATCTAACCATCTTGACTGTGGCTCAGGAGGGGAGTTCACTGTTTGGATGTTCTCCCATTTTTAGCCACTTCCGATCCAAAAATAATAGTCCTCCCCCATGCCATTAAAGCCTCCCATGGAGGCAATAGGAGTGGAAGCCACTACGGAGGCAAGCTGTTTCCCACCTGTGATACTGGGGGTGGGGGTGGGGGGTGGTTGGCTGTGTTGGTGAGAATGTAGAGAAAGAGTGGCTTTATTACTGCTGCTCGCTATAATGACAGAGGGAAAAGGGGCTAAGCCTGCTGGGTAATTGTCCCATAATTCACAGCTGAGTGCATGGGGAATTCCCACAGGTGAGCTCCAGCGTCTGGATGGAAGAGTCAGGTATGCCAAGCCACAGTGGGAATCTAACCCATGCTGGAAAACCAAAAAGTGAAACGACAGACACAACTTTATTTTTTTCCCATTCACATTCCAGACATAAACAAGTAAAAATAGATATGAATTTGATTGACACATTCTTTTCATCTGAAAGTGGTGGTGTAAACTGTCTGATCTTCATGCCAAGATTACAACGCCTCTAGGTTTCAATTCATATAGGAAAAAAAACAACCTTTCTCCGTTGCTCTCTTCCCCTAATGAGATTCCTGCCTCTTTGATGAAAGAGTGCTCTCCTCCGGCAGACGGAGGAAGCGAGTTGCGGCTCGTTACGGGAGCAGATCTTCAGCTCTTCACCCAGGAGAAAACGTCTTCATCGGCTGAGTGTGTAAACAGCACTGCACCTGCCATCCCCATACAGCCCGGCCTGGTCCCAGTAACACAACACGTAATTAATCAAACCTGTACTACAAACAACGCAGACTCATCCCGCTGAGGAGTGATGATGTTTTATAATAAGAAAGAAAATATATACAGAGAGAAGGCTGAGAAAGACGAACACTGAGCTGCACCAACAAAAATTTATCTCTAACATAGACTACAGAGTAAATAAAAGTTTTATTGACTGATTGATTGAGCAGGACCAAACCTTGTGTAGCAATTACCAGAATTCAGAAAAATACAATATACATTATTCATTATTTTTCAATTATTATTTAATATATATATTTAATTTGTTATTAATTTGTTATTATTTATTATTAATTAAGCTGGATCAAACTGTGTTGTAAAACATTTAAATATTAAATTTAAATTTAAACCATAGTTTTATCCAAATTTTATTTTATAATAAGCATTAATGTTTTTAATTTATTTTAAATTCAGAAAATATTATTATTATTATTATTATTATTATTATTATTATTATTATTATTATTATTAATTTAGCTGAAGCAAATGTTGTTAATAATCCCAGCTGCCTTTAAACATTCATTTTATCTTAATTTTATTTATAAATAAACTTGCTTTTTAGATTAACTGCAGACTGCACCTTTATCCTTAGGGAAAATGGTAATTATTAATTATTTTATAATTATTATTTATTATTATTTGTTTATTACTTGAGCAGGACCAAACCATGCTTAAAAATAATAAGACATGTCTTTAAATGATCTGTTTATACTATTTATATTTTACAGTCAAATTAATTGTAGGTTGCTCTATTACTTTAAAAAAGAAAGATAGGGATTAATTACAGTGACAGTGTTGCTGGTTTGATTTCATTCAATTTAGTACAAACTTAAAAGTAAAATTATAAAAAAAAAAAAAAATGTGCAAACAAAAACCCCACCTTAACCTGAACCTTTGTATGTTTTGATACAACTTGAGTTGTCTGATTTGTTCTGAATGACGTAATTCAGATGTACATTTTTCATCTTAAGTGGTTTACATTTCCAACACAGTATCGTACTGTATACTATACAGAACATAGGAAACAAAATATTAAATATTCCCTCAATAAAACTTTCAGTTTTTATTCAGAATGGAAGAAAAATATTGTTAATTAGAAATCATCCAAAGTAAAGGCTTTAATCAGAGGTTTGAATTTTAATTGCTGGTTTGTTCAGTGTCCAACACAAACCACAGATTTAAAGTAAGATTTCAGTCAACAAATCCCTGATTAGCTTCAAATTCTGATGAATTTAATCCTCATAATTTGTGCAGCCCACCCTAAGAGCTGACCAAAGTCAGACAGACGGGAAAAAGACGGAGAGCAAAATACATCAAAAAGCTGAATAAATGAAGTGAGAGATTAGGTCGAGAGACTGGAATGTTTTTTATTTTTTTTTTAAAACCATCTTATCAGGTCAGACTGAGCGTGCTATCCCAGCGCCTCAGGCACAGTTACATCCATCATTAAATGCCTTTTAAGCATGTAAGTCTGCTTTAAATAACCCTCTCTCAGTAATTACACGCCAGTTTCCTGTCCTCCCTACTGGAGGCCAAACAGAGGAGCCAGAACAACCCAAACAAACACTCAGACCGTCTGTGTGCTCAGATAGAGGACCAGCAAGAGAGAGAGAGAGAGAAAGAGAGAGAGAGAGAAGATAAACGAGGGAAGAGAGCAAAAACTAGAGCATGGACTGGGGAGAGGAACTGAAAAAATGAGTCAAATAAAAGAAACAGGGCAAAACAGAGAGAAAGAGAGAGAATATGGCTGTATTAGTAACACAAAGTGAACAAAATTCACATGTAATTTATTTCATATGTTTCATTTATATTCATGTTTTAATTCCATATGTAGTGACCAACCTGTTATTCTCAAAGTTTTTTTAAAACACATTTTTCATTTATTTTTACATGCTAATAATATTTGTGTTTGTATTTTTCTTTCAAATTTTCAGTTATTTTCATGTGAATTTTTTTTACATGTAGCGCATATGTTGTTAGCTTTCCCATGTGACTTTTTCATTTTTTCATTTATTTCCAAATGCAAATTTTATGATGATGATGATGATGATGATGAGCGTCTGTCTCCATCTCACTACCTGATATCCATTTATCAGCAGCAGGCTGCACTATATAACATTAGATCTCTTCTCTCCTCTCATCTCCCCCAGTCCATCAGTCAGTTCTCCAGCTCCCACTGAATCATACTGTATCTATCAGCCGTGTTTGTGTTTGCTTTGTCTCCATCAAAATAAAAAATCTCCCTTCCACTTTCTATGATTTCATCTGTCAACATGGTGGTGTGTTGCCTCCACATCTGTTAGAATATTAAAATAATCTGTCACAGTGTTACGCTCTGGAGATAACTCAACTGCATTCCTGAACTTTCCTTCTCCATTTTTCCATCGCAGTATCTCACATATTTCACATAATTCATTCTTGCTAATGTACACCATCTAATGTGTCAAACAAGCCATCTAGAATGTTCTCAGTGTCTCCATTCGGTAATGCTTTTACAGCACTGATGGAAAAAATGGCTGGTTTTTTTCAAGGACAGTTAAAAAAAAACAACAAAAAAAAAACTTCTCCTCCTGAATAAAAGATGAGAATAAAGAGAAAATTGTTGCTGGTTAACCTGACTGAACCTCAAAATCGCTCACCATTCATGCCCAAACACCCCACGACCTTCCAATCCTGCCTCAGACTAACACTCCAAACACTCTGTGTCCAAAACCTGAAGAACAAAAATCAAATTCAATAATAATTTCTTTAATAATATTACAGAAGCTTTAGTTAACTTACAGGTTTACCATTTTTTCTCTCTATTTTTGGATTTTACCCAAATTTCTCCCAATTTGGTCACTACCGATTCCCAGCCATGATGGCTACTAACCCAGGAGAGTGAAGGCTAACACATGCTTCCTCCAAGACACATGAAGCCACTAGATCTTTTCTAATGTCACAGAACAGCTAAACACATAGAGGAAAGAGCTATCCACACACTTATGAATACATGAGTTCACAGACTCCCACGATTGGCTGTGTGATTGACAGGAAAGAGTGTAATGCCATCCTTCCTACCCAGCCAGTTTTGCTCTCTTGGCCACAGATAGCTGAGATATTGGTGGGATTTGAATTCGCTATCTCCTGATGATAGGAAGAGGTTCAACTCACAGTCATAATCAGTCATAATATTCTTCTTAAAATCTCTGCTTCGCAGATCTGAAGAAAAACTTTACTTGCTTTTGGTTCTTTAGATTGTAGTCTTGTTTCAGGAAGCAGCCATTTCACATTTAATTTCTTTTCATTCAATGCTATGGGGGGTGAAAACTTTTGAGTCAGCTGTATCTCTCATCTCCTGCTCTTAAACTCTACTAGACTGGAATAATTTGTCCAAACTCTATGCACTCGTGTGCTGCTTGAATGAAGAGCAGAGCTGCATATTTTAATAACAGATGAAGCTTGAGTCTGAGGATAACGAGAGCCCAGTTGACGCTGAAGCTGAAAGTGAGCGGGACGTTCTCTCTGCTTGCGAGAATCAAGGTCACAACAAAAGCTCTCAACATGTTTACAAAAATATGCACTCCATTTGCAAGGAGGATAATGGTGCCATTAAATAGCGCTGTAGATAACATTTGAGGTGTCACGGAATAGCAACGTTCTTGTAATATAGAGTATGTTAGGTGACTGTTTGTGAAGATGACATGAACGCATATTCAGAGGAAACAAGTTCATCTTAGAACCCATTAAGTTTCTAGGGAACAAGGCAGGTTTAACCGAGAACCATCCATAGCATGAAAGATTGGTCAGACTGGTAGTAGATGGTCATGCTGGTTCTAGATAGTTGTGGAAGTCTAGATGGTTAGCTTGGTTCTAGCTAGTCATCCTAGTTCTAGCTGGTCAGGTTCAGCAGAATAGATGGACTGGATTTAGATGGTATCTATATCAGACTGGTTCTAACTGGTCATGCTGGTTCTATCTAGTCAAGCTGGTTCTAGCTAGTGAGGCTAATTACAGATGGTCAGCCTGGTTCTAGCTAGTCAGGCTAATTATAGACAGTCAGGCTGGTTCTAGCTAGTCAGGCTAATTATAGACAGTCAGGCTGGTTCTAGCTAGTCAGGCTAATTATAGACAGTCAGCCTGGTTCTAGCTAGTCAGGCTAATTATAGACAGTCAGGCTGGTTCTAGCTAGTCAGGCTAATTATAGACAGTCAGGCTGGTTCTAGCTAGTCAGGCTGGTTCTAGCTAGTCAGGCTAATTATAGACAGTCAGGCTGGTTCTAGCTAGTCAGGCTAATTATAGACAGTCAGGCTGGTTCTAGCTAGTCAGGCTAATTATAAATGGTCAGGCTGGTTCTAGCTTGTAGGTTCAACATCCTAGATGTTCAAGGCTGGTTCTTGATGGTCTGTCTGATGCTAAGTTTTCAGGTTTACTAGCCTATTGGGAAGGGTGATTCTGTGATGAGGCTCAACAGCCTAGATGGTCAGGCTGGTTCTAGATGTTCAGACTGGTTCTGTATGGTCAGACTGGTTCTAGATGTTCAGGCTGGTTCTGTATGGTCAGGCTGGTTCTGTACAGTCAGGCTGGTTCTGTACGGTCATGCTGGTTATAGATGTTCAGGCTGGTTATAGCTGTTCAGTTTGATTCTGTATGGTCAGTCTGGTTCTAGATGTTCAGGCTGGTTCTGTATGGTCAGGCTGGTTCTAGATGTTCAGGCTGGTTCTGTATGGTCAGGCTGGTTCTGTAAGTTCATGCTGGTTATAGATGTTCAGGCTGGTTATAGCTGTTCAGTTTGATTCTGTGTGGTCAGTCTGGTTCTAGATGTTCAGGCTGGTTCTGTATGGTCAGGCTGGTTCTAGATGTTCAGGCTGGTTCTGTACGGTCAGGCTGGTTCTGTACGGTCAGGCTGGTTCTGTACAGTCAGGCTGGTTATAGATGTTCAGGCTGGTTATAGCTGTTGAGTTTGATTCTGTATGGTCAGGCTGGTTATAGATGTTCAGGCTGGTTATAAGTGTTCAGGCACATTCTGTACATTCAGTCTGGTTCTGTAAGTTCAGGCTGGTTCTGTATGGTCAGGCTGGTTATAGATGGTCAGGCTGGTTATAGATGGTCAGGCTGGTTCTGTACATTCAGGATGATTCTGTACGGTCAGGCTGGTTCTAGATGTTCAGTCTGGTTATAAGTGTTCAGGCTCGTTCTGTACATTCAGGCTAGTTCTGTATGGTCAGGCTGGTTCTGTATGGTCAGGCTGGTTCTGTATGGTCAGGCTGGTTCTGTACAGTCAGGCTGGTTCTATAAGGTCAGGCTGGTTCTGTACATTCAGCCTGGTTCTATATGGTAAGGCTGGTTCATTTTATGATTATGGATTTTCCCTGTTTGATTTTGCCTGCCTGTGTAAACCACATGCTGAGTTTATGCACTGACTGTGTTGCTGCAGGTTTGTGTTCCAAACCAGCAGGAGCTACAGCGGAAATAATAATATGTTATAAAAATATACTCTGACTGTTTGCATATTCCTGGTTTGGGTATTGCCTTGTCCTTCTGGTTTGTTTGCATTGGTTCCTTTTAATAAAGCTGAGCTGCAGCCCTCTGTCTGCCCGTCATAAGGGTTTGGCACGCTCAGTGAGACAGACAGAGTGAGTTTAATGAGTGTTAAATCTGAGTGAGATGAGAGAGTGTTTTGCTCATTTACACTCTGTTGTTCTTCAGCACGCTCTCGTCATGCACTCCGGGTTTGGACGAAGCCCAAGATAGTGAACGATTACGGCCCAGTTCTTCATCCACTTTCTCTAATCCTCCTCTTTACTGAGGCCAGGGATGGGCGCTAATCACAACCGGGGGCTATCATACTCAGCTTGAGTATGTTAGAGTGTCTGGTATTCGTCCTTCACGGAATTATTTTCGAATAGAAACACACTCACACACAAACACACCCCCTCACATAGATGGCAAAGGCAATAAACACAAAACTCAGTAATGAACTGGAGGTCATGAGAAGCATCAGAGGATACATTTGGTCTGTGTGTGTGTGTCCCTGAGGTTGGTCTCATTGGTGAGACACACACACACATACACCCACACCCGCACCCTTCAGTTTTATGACCAAGAAGTAGATGAACTCCAGTTATGTCCAAGGAAATGGCCTCATAGTGACCATAACGGAAATCTCACACACATTTCACATGTGAGTAACATGTGACGATATGAAAAATTCAACATATGAAAAACCTAAAATCACATTAGAAAAATAAAGTAAAAACACATGCATTACAAGTCAAAGATTAACATGAGAAATAATTAATTGTGTATAAAATAACATATAAAAAATGACCCATGAACAAAATTACATGTGAAAAATAAGAATACATGCACTGTGTGAAAAATAAATAAAATAAATGAATAATGTATAAAAATAATATGAATAATAACAATAAATTAACACATTAAATGAATGACAATGAAAATAAATGAAAACTAAAAAAAGAAAATAAAAGAAAAATATGAAAAATATACAGATCAAAAATAACTGAATTGTGAAAGAAATGCATGTGAAAAATAAAGATGTGCACTACATGTGAAAACTAATGAAAAATAAAAAAAACCTAAACAATTTAAAATATTTATTAAAAAAAAAAACTCATTTGCAAAAAATGTGAAAATAAATGAATCATATGTAAAAAAAAAATTGCATGTGAAAAACAAAATCACGTAAATTTTTAAAAATAAAATCATCTATGAAAATGAATGAAAAATAAAGTAAAGACAAAAAGAAAAATGTGCAGAAAACAACTGAATCATGAAAAAAAAATCAAGTAAAAAATAAACACTCACACACTACATGTGACGTATAGTGAAAGAAATGAAACCACATGTTCATGTGACTTTTCTGTACAAGTCTTCAGAGTGGATGAGAATCAGCCGAGACGAAACCCTCACTCCTTACCATGCTCCGACTCGGAATTTCCAGACAGTACAAATCTCGTCCATCTCTAAAAGACCTGGCGTGAGTGGATGACAGCTCAGAGTCCCCGAAACACTGAGAACCACTTTCCTTTCCCCCTTTTCCCTCAAAGCTACAGCAACAAATCTACTTAACTGCGGTCCTGTATTGATCCTAAAGCCATGTACGCTAGGGGACCCGGGGTCAGGTGGGGGTGTTTAGGGGGCAGGGTGGGCTTTTAAAACCTGGACAATAAACAAAATGGCTGCCACCACATTAATAAGCAGAAGAGAGTCGTGGCGATACCATTACAGCCCGTCAGCGCTGACCTGTGAGCGCTGAAACAATACACACAAGCAGAGGAAGGAGGAGTGAGGCGCTCATTAGAGAGCCAGCACCAATCTGCTCCATTAACGCATGCTGAAGAAGCACTTTCCTCCGGTTCTCTGAGGAGCCATTACAGTGCATATGTGTGTGTGTATGTGTGTCTAAGTGAATGCTTATGTGTGTTTTCGGCAGCGCTGTAAAACATCCTGGGCAATATGGAATTTCAATTCGGCTGTGTTAAAAAAAAAAATGAAATCGCTGCATTTACAAGACTTTATGCTAGTTGTGACGTTTATTTCAGAGCATTAAACAAAAAAACGAGAGCGTACAGAGAGCCGTCCACAAATCCGAGTTAATGGTGTTTGTAAATACAGTCACTAGAGCGTCATTTGCGTGATGTATTGTAAATGGAACAGTGTGAAAATGGGCCGAGATAAAGAGTTACGATACATTAACAGATGTTCACAGAGCAAGCAGTGTGTCACAACGAGCACACACAGATATGCAGAAAGCAGAGTAGAGTGTGTACGGAGTACAGATGTAACTGAGCACAAAGACATTATTTATAATTCTTTATACTTTAAACAGTTATAGATAGATATCCAGATCCAGATAGACATAGAGATAGAGATACAGATACAGGTAGAGACAGAAATACAGATAAAGATACAGATACATAGACAGATAGAGATACAAATAGACACACAGATATAGATAGAGATACAGAAACAGAGACAGAGACAGACAGAGATACAAATAGACACACAGATATAGATAGAGATACAGAAACAGAGACAGAGACAGACAGAGATAGAGATACAGAAACAGAAACAGAGACAGAGACAGAGACAGAGATACAGAGACAGAGACAGAGACAGAGACAGAGACAGACAGAGATAGAGATACAGAGACAGAGACAGAGACAGAGACAGATAGAGATACAGATACAGATACAGCGACAGATAGAGATACAGATACAGACAGAGACACAGATACAGATAGAGACACAGATAGAGATCCAGATCCAGATAGAGACACAGATAGAGATCCAGATACAGATACAGATAAAGATCCAGATCCAGATAGAGACACAGATACAGAGACAGATAGAGATACAGATCCAGATAGAGACACAGATACAGAGACAGATAGAAATAGAGATACAGATAGAGACACAGATACAGATTGAGACACAGATACAGATAGAGACACAGACAGAGATCCAGATACAGATACAGATACAGATAGAGACACAGATACAGATAGGGATCCAGATACAGATAGAGACACAGATACAGATAGAGACACACATACAGACAGAGATCCAGATAGAGATCCAGATCCAGATAGAGATACAGAAACATTCAAGATGGCGGCGCGGCAGTAGCACGCAGCGGCCACTCCGGATACAAAATGGTGCTATTTTTGTCTTTAGCCCGACTTTTAACGGCAAATGGACATGGGAGCTATACCCCCGCCAGACACTCCTAAGTTTCAGAAACAACACAGCTATTCTGCATGCACTGTTCTCACTGGATTCACTTTCAAACAGAACTGTGTACTGGTCAGTGCTGCACTGGGACTTACTGTGCCCATTGTCTATCCCAGTAGTCATTGTACTGTCTTGTGCTGTCTGCACTTTACGTATAAATTTATGTTCTGTGTTGTTCTGTGTTTGTCTTATGTAGCACCTTGGTCCTGGAGAAACGTTGTTCTGTTTCACTATGTACTAACTGGCTGTATATGGTTGAAATGACAGTAAACTCCACTTGACTTGAAACAGATAGAGATAGACATAAAAATACAGATATAGATAGAGATAATGATACAGATAGAGATACAGCTAGAGGTACAGATACAGATACTTCCTTCCTTCCTTACTTCCATTTATCCAGTGGCTAAGACCCATGACTGTTATGGAAAATAATAATAAAAAAAAACCTTTAAGGAGTAGAAACAGTAGAAGAAGAATAGAAGCTGCTGAGATTTGAAGGAAGCAACAGAAGTCCAGTAGGACATTCCACAGTTTAGGAGCTCTGGCACTAAATGCCACAATGTCGAGGAAACCCTGGTGTGGGGAAACTGGAGCACTCTGCTGCCAGTGGGATTGGGATTAACAGCAAGTGGGATTAAAGAACATCTCTAGGTCAGGCCAGTTATGAACTGGAGTGATGTAGCGGAGGTTGAGGAACTGTCAGAGCCAGAATTCACACACCATGCTGACACTGCAGACATTTCAACATTCCTATCTGGGGCATAATGATAGGGTTAATATGCCAATAAAGAAAAAAATCATTTAAGTTTAGGCCACGCCCACTTTATGTTTAAATCCGTTTACAGATACAAATACTCTGAGCGCTATACAGATACACAAGCAGATGCACCACTTTACAGTCCTGATAGGAACTAACCAAACCTCCACACAGAATTAAAAAAAAAGTCTGAAAACTTTAGACAGTTTCAGCTGAATTATTTAATAACAATCAAATATTAACCCAACTAGAGCATGCAGAACGTTTGCTGTTTCTCCCACACTGAATAACATCCTCCCTTCTACTTTAATAAAACTTCCTACTTAGAATAAACAACTTCAGAATTATTCCGAATCCACAACCCAAGACGTGCCCTTGCCTCGTCTCGTCAGTTGCACTGCATAATTTCTGCCAATATTTCATTCCCACTCAAAAAATAAACTTATATAAAACTTATAAACTTGTACAAATTGACATCACGGAGGAGAACTCCTCTCCAGTTCATCGCCTTCGCCGCTCTCACAATCGATCTGCAGCTATATTTTGGCGAATGGAGCTCTGGCTTTGGTGTCACAGCACCTTAATTGGTCCCACTGCTGCTTCAGAGACCGCGCTGAAACAATGAACAATAGCGGAGTTGGTCTAAGATAGTCAGATAAGAGGAGATATGGATCAGGAGTCAGTGTGATGGAGAGAGAGAGCGGAAAAGGATCGCACAGTAAGGGGGAATCTTGAGCAATATTTACATCATTATTTAGGGTTGTTTTGTAATTCTCAACATTTGTAGAGAAAAAAAAAGGCAGGCGAATACATATAGCATATATAAGCGCAAAAGTTTACACATCTTGGTACATAGTAAATCATTTTGTCATCTCTATTTTGTCTGTGCAAACACTGTGTAATGACTTATTCAGCTATTTAGAATTACGATCAATTTGTATCTCCTTCCCACCTTTCTAATTATAGTTGAAACTTGTGTGTCATTTTACAAAAATTTTAAATTTTAAACAGTCAGTCAAACAAACAAACAAAAAGGTAAATAAGAGTATATATACAATTTTAATATGTAAGCACATTTTCATTTATAATAACAAGGTTAAATGTAGGCATAAATGGATAAAAAGTACATGATGTGGTTCTTCAATAAATAAAAATGGCAATTGCTTTGGTTTAAGAGGAATAAAACACTTGGGGATGTACTTTTATAGGAAAATAATCAAGTTCAGGATAGTAACAGTAACTCTGTTTCATCACATTACTGTGTGTCTGATTTTTTTTCCCCTGTAACTGCATGAGTGTTTCATCCTTTACTCGATTGGCTGGTTGACAGTCTCCTGATAGGTGGTTGAATGTCTGTAGATTTGATTTAATTATTTATTTTTTGACTAAGTACATTGGATTGTCCAAATAAAATGTCAACATTGTCTTAAAGACAGTTGACACCTGTTGGAATAAGCCTTTATAAATGTTTAAGTAAGTTTATATGAGATGCTTATGCCCTAAAGCCCTACAGTGCAAATAATGAGGGCATTATAGAAGTTTTCCCATCACTGGATGTTTTTCCGAGTGTGAAGCTTGCTGTCGTTTGTGCTGTATTTAGTGTGCAGAGTGTAGGTGTGCAATCAGAGCTTCTTTCTCTGAATTTATATCATTAATGCCCTAAAAAGCCAAAGAAAACACACAGTAATACTCGTTATCCAACCTTCTTTCGGCTTTCAGCAGCACAACAGGAGACAGAACTGAAAAACAAACTGAAGACTGATCAAAGCCACGGCTGAGACTGCAGATATGGAGAAGATGTTCAGAGCTCCAACACATTTAATCGTATGCATTTGCACAACCATTAAAGCATTCATAAACACAAAATAAAGTACACACACAGCATCCAAGTTCAAGTGAAGACATGCTGGCAAATTCCAGCCTAGATACACAAACATCTCAGAAACGTAAAAAGAAGCGTACAGACTCGCTATTAAACAATTTATACTCTATTATACGCCTGACCTTCTGCAGAATTCACCACGGCCTCATACTTTTCCATTTTCCAGGTTATGATGATGGCAGTCAGCTCTCTGTTCCATTCAGCGGGAGGACAGCGTGGGCACGTGGAGCTCCGGAGCTATCCGTTTCTTTTTTACTGCACGGCTCTGCCGGCCTTGAGACTTTACAGTGCACCATTAACATGGCAGATATAAAAGGCGTAAAGGTCATTTTCACTCTAAAGCCTGTGCCTCGATGCTTCTATTGCCTGCTGAGGGCAAATAAAACTCGGCTCATAATGGCATGGACGTGTCTGAGCTTCACAGCCGGCTGAATGTATAGCCTGCGCATTCTCGGAACTGCGTTTAAGATTTAATCGGATGTTCCACTTAAAGACGGGATTAGATCTTTCAGTAGTTATCCAGATAAACTCATTAAGCACAGCCAGAAATCCATGTACAGATTCTTTACTATCAAATATTACAGGAGATGAAATTATATTTTTGAGCAGCTAATAAAATAATTAATTAATTAATTAATTAATTAATTTGGAAAACTGTTTATAGCTTCTATAACACAAGTGAGAACAGGAAATAACTTTTATTTCCAACATTAACTGTAACTATAAATGGAACTACATTTTGACACTACCAAGTATTACACTAAACCAAATTACATTTTTGATCAACCATTAAATAAATTAATTAATAAACAACAACATCAGCAACAACAACAACAATAATAATAATAATAATAATAGTTTATAGCTGCTATAAATTTTATGTGTCCACAATGTACCTATAAATGGATAAAAATGTTCTTTAATAAGCAAAAAAAAAAAATAAATCTTGGAATTGGTAAATTGCAGTGGTGTAAGAGGAATAAAACACTTGGGGATGTGCTGTTATTGGAAAATAATGAACTTCAGGGTGGTAACAGTAAGTGTTCTTCATCACCAACCTATCACTGGCAATTTTCCCATAAAAGCACATCCCCAAGCTAGTGGAAAGTCACCTGACAGGTTGTTGATGGATCACAGATTTTTTTTTTTGACTGTCTGTACAGTGTGTACATAGGACTGTCCATAATATAGTCTCAGTACATTCAAATAACATCCACAGAGCCAAAAATACATCTGCTACAATTCATATTAACACTATCAAATATTACACTGAACTAAATTACATTTCTGACCAACACGCCACAGCTGATTCGTTTTCTCTGCTCCTGTCCAATCTTGCAGAAAACCCAATATAACGACCA
This sequence comes from Pangasianodon hypophthalmus, assembly GCF_027358585.1. Classification (NCBI taxonomy): domain Eukaryota; kingdom Metazoa; phylum Chordata; class Actinopteri; order Siluriformes; family Pangasiidae; genus Pangasianodon; species Pangasianodon hypophthalmus. The sequence goes on along the minus strand of NC_069723.1, from coordinate 22,733,561 downwards.
GTAACCGAATCCAGTAAATGAAACATTGCAGTAATAATCTCTCCATAGCCACCAAGCCCAAATCGGCCCATCAGAAAAGGGCACAAAATAAATGAAAACCATTTTAACATGATGTCCATGAGGTCCGTTCTGCCCTTTAATGATTTCTCGAGTGAACGTTTTTCTTCTAAAAAACATCCAGGGTGACCAAAAAAGAGGCCAGTTTTAATAAGGTCCCTTGTTCTGAAAACACTTATTGATTTTTGCTGTAAGTGGTGGCGTGGGGCATTGCTCTTGCTCCCGCCGCTCGGTGGAGGTATATTGAGCCATTTAGAAGCTGAGGGCGTCTTCTGGGGCCTGCGTTTGCTGTGGCCTTTTCCTTTACCCCAATCTGTTTCCATCAGCTTTGACTTTCTCACTACTGCAGCTGATTCTCTTACTCTTTCACAAGCCGTGTACAAAAAAAAAAAAAAGCCATTTCAGGCTCAGAATGAAGATGCACATCTGCGGTGTGCAGAAAACCTGGAATGTGCGCGTACACCCCCGGCACAGTGACCTTGTTACTGTACTCAAGTTAGGTTTCTAAATTCTTTCATTTAATACTTTTGATTTTTTACTTACTACGTTTCAAAAGAAAAATCTACTTTCTACTAGGGGTGTGACGATCGGACGATTTGGATGGATGCATCAATTCCAAAGGCAACAAAATTGAAATTGAAATTAATCGCGACAACAAACATAAATGGATTGTTATCCATTATAACTGATTATAAAACAATTATTATCAAAAAAGGACAAACAACTGGTGTGTAAAAAATGATTCATGATGATTTTTGACGTCTAAATCATAACGCGTACAGGATCATAGAAGAAGATTCAGTGTTATCAAGTATTTAATCATTACTTTATGAATAAAAATTGTATCATATTGTTTCTTATCATAGCAGATTTATTGGAATCGTCAAAACACAGAATCTTATGAAACTAAATCTTATCGGAGCACATTCAGTGGTATCATGAGATCTCGAATCATTATCATAAGAATCGAAATTGAAATCACATTGTATCATATCATAGTAGATTCACTGTTATCAAATATCTAATCATTAAGAATCAAAATTGGAATCATATTGTATCATATCGCATTGTGTCACAGCAGATTCAGTGATATCGTCAAATATCAAATTGGTGCCTTATGAATGTAAATTGTATCGTATCATAGCAGACTCTGTGCGATCACTGAATATTGAATCATTGCCTTATGAACAGAACTGGTATCGTAGCAGATTCAGTGATATCGTCAAATATTGAATTGCTGCCTTAAGAATCTAAATCGTGTCGTATTGCATGAAAGGCTGAGCTTTCACCTCTACTTTGTACTAACAACATTTTCAAACATCACATTTCTCTATAATTCTATATTTGTATTTATTCAGAGTTAAAGGAATTTTCTATTCCTGATTATTATGAGCTTAAAGGTGAGCACTTGTGTGTAAAGGCAGTGGTTGAGAACCCAGTCTCAGAGAGTCAAGAAAAATCTGAATTAATCTGAATGAAGCAGAGAAAATTAACTGAAGGATGTGCATTACCTTACTCTTAATACGAGGAACTTTCCCAGCATAAATATCCACATAGCTTGAATTTGAATATGGCCTTGGACGACTTTTTAGCATCAGACAGCTTCAAGGAGTCGATCTGAATTCCTAACAACTTTAAACTCTATCAGACGTGACAGTGTGAATGGATCTGAATGAGGCACATCGCTGTAATCTAGCGGTCACTACTGTACATGCACTTTGCATTTATTCCAGCAGTTTGTATTGTTTCAGCTAGCGAGTAGCTTTTGGCTAGTTTGTGCATGCTCAGTTATGCTAGCTAGAAGCAAAGCTGTTGTTAGCTAGCATTAGCTAATTGTTTTCCTTTGTTCCTTAGTGAAAGAGGCATTAATTTATCATCAGTAACTAAAATCAGTGTATGAATCTTTCTTGTACTTTTATATTCATATATGTAGTAATTTAATATATATATATATGTATATTTCTTGTATTTTTATATTCATATATGTAGTAATTTAAGAGTTTACAACTTTTGACTTTAACTCGCAAAGAAATTAAACCAATATTTCAACATTTATCAGAGTATTTTTTAAATTTAGATTTCGTAATTGCAGTTTTACTTTTGAGTACAGAATTCGTGTACTAACCCTTCTGCTAAAATTTCCATAATATACTAAAAAAGGGAAACAAAAGCAAAGAAATGAACTCGGATACTGTATGTGTGATCTACAGTAGATGTTAGTTCTTACAGAATCGTCTCCTCACATAGGATATTTTCATTAGCATAGTGTCACAACATGAAGACAGAGCTAAAACACATCATATTTATAGAAACAGTGCTCAGTACATGCAATTTGCAGCCATTTCCTCACCCTGTATTCTCACTTTCATAACTGTGACTTTAATTCTGGTTAATCCTTTTAAAGCCGTGAGAGAAAACGGAGCAGCAGTAGAGTATTACGCTTTATATGCATGAGCTGTAGCAGCAGCTTGGTATGAATTAAACCTTCGGATATTTTCAACATTCATTTCTCAAAGTGCTACATTCAATAAAGTAAATCCTCGTTTAAGGTTTAATTATAAACTATTTCTAAGCAATTAATACACAATTCATCCACACAAGGGAGTAACTGTTACCACATTAAAGTTAATTATTTGCCTGCTGAAGTGTTTTAAAGAACAACATAATGCACTTTTGTGTTTTTTATCCATTTATAATTACACTTAATGTTGTTATTATAAAATAAAATGCATTTGCATATTAAGATTGTACATATGCTCTTATTTATTTATTTACATTGCCAGAGATACAATTTTATATTTATTAAAGAAAGACACACAACAGTATTTATCCACTTATAGTTACAAGTAATGTTGTGAAATGTCTGAGAGTTAGTTCCTTTTCTCAGTTATGTTACATACGAGTTACACCGCTTCTAACCACCTTATTTTCAGCACACAGATGGACTTGGTTTGTGTGAGCTGTTTCGTTTAAGATGCTGTTAAATAATTATAACAATAATCAATGAGAGGGTGGCGTGGTGCCCGGAAGTTGGCAATTTTCCTATAAGTGTGCATCCTGAAGTGTTTTATTCCTCTTATACCACAGCAATTCACCAATAAACCACAAGGCGTAACCTTGTGTTACAAACCGCTGACACTGGAGACTCCTTACACACACAACTACATACATTTAATAAAAAAAAAAAAAAAAAAAAAAAAAAAACAGTTTATGTGGCATATCCACCATATAGAAAGAAGGTGTTTTTACAGAAATAATAATGTGTTAAAACTTTTGACCAAGAATCGAGAAATTAACAGCACTATGGTATGCTAAGTTAACTGATATTTATTAATATTAATAAATACGTTTTAAAAACTATCATTGCAGTGATATATATATATATATATAAAATAAAAACAGACAGACTTACTGAATGAATGAATGAACAAGTAAATAAATAAATGAACTGAGTCCAAGTGCTGAGGTCGATATTGACAAAATCGCGATGTCGCCATGTTTATGAACTAGCTAGCAACGATGAGAGCTAATTGCTCCTACAAGCGATCGATCGATGGCTCACGTTCTCTATAACACTACTTCCACATTGTGGAGGAGATAACGGCATTAACGAGGAGCAGCTCACACACCTGACTGAGATGAAGACTAATCACAGTGCGGGACAGCTGTAATTACAGCAGAGTGTGTTCTGTGCTCTGATAGCCTTTTCTCTGCTGTAGCCGTGATACGAGCGCTCTCTGTGATAAGCGCGTTCGCGTGCACTAATGTGTAATGGAAGCTGTGATTATTACACAGAGCTGAACTGCTTTTCATACATGACAGCGTTTCCTCAAAGCACTTCTGCACTACTGAATCACGTCACGGCGCAATAATCCAGTTCTCATCATCAACACCACACGGTCTGCCACTGGTTTGGTCTCTGCCTACCCTGATCGATATTTACTCTGCGGAAAAGGGTTTCATATGATGAAGAATCAACTCTGATAAAGCAGAGACTGAAAACATTTCTGCTGACAGTCAGAAGTCAACTGATTTCTGATTCCAGCAAATTTATCATCCTTTTTTAAATGAAATGATAATGGATATGACACTTGAATAAATAACCGTACTGAGTCCTGATTCAAATAATAAAGTGATAAAATTAACATAAGGAGAAATCGTCTCAAGTTCAAGTCAAATTCTTCTACTTCTTCTTCTTCTTTTTCCTTTGTTAAAGCTCTAGGATTTATTTAAAATAAATAAAACTTCAAATTAATTAATCCACTGAGCAAACTCTAAATGAGTCTAATTGTTTAGACACATGTTATTTATTTATTTATTTATTTATTTGAATAATAAATATAACGTAATTCACTAATTCATTCAGAAAATATTCTTGACTAAGCTGAGCTTAGAAATGAGTTCTATAATAATAATAATAATAATAATAATAATAATAATAATAATAATTATCAACTATTATGCTTATTAACTGATCTGATTTGTTTAGACATAAGTCCTAATCATTCATTCATTCAATTATCTATCTATCTATCTATCTATCTATTAAAAAAAAAATCACTCACTCAGGAAATACTCTGACCAACCTGAGCTTAGAACCAAGGGATTATTATTATTATTATTATTATTATTATTATTATTATTATTTGTTTGTTTGTTTGTTTCTTTAATTCTTCATTTATTTATTTATTATTACTTTTTGGAAGATTTCATATTTTATTGATTTTGATTTTAGAATCGGCTCGACGCCTGATTTATCTCAGATTTCTGATTTTAACTTACACATTATTATGAAATCTTTTTGGATTGCATTAGTTATGATGGATTTCCTGTCTGTGTTGCTTTATCTGCTTTGCTGTCAATATTCAGGATCCTTCTGAACATGGCACTCTAGTTTAAGAAGAACAAAAGAAAAAATAATAATAAAGTGAGGAAGTGAGTGATTTCCTCAATCGTATAAACCTGACTGATATCTAAACAGCAGAATAACGAACTCCTACAGGAAGTGAGTCAGAGCTGTTTCACTGTTTCTGTACAGAAGAACCGGGGGAAAGACCATAAACCCTGACAGCAGATCATACAATACCCAGGAACCAGCTATCAGAATGTCACCAAACAGCAGCCTGACCTCCCACCTACTGAACACACACACACACACAGAGACACACACACACAGGCACACACACACGCACACACACAAAGAGAAAAGGGACAGACTTGACCTCTTTATTAAATGAGACTAGACCTGGTATCTGTCTTTTTCCACCCACAGAACAGAGCACTGGATGCTGCACTGTGTGTGTGTGTGTGTGTGTGTGTGTGTGTGTGTGTGTGTGTATCCCAATACCGCGTACATGCTCACAATAATTGATGTCATCACAACAGAAAAGTGAAAATATTCTATGCAAATCACACAAAACATGAATTAAACCATTCTGCACCATAACCTCCCATTATTCTTTTAAGAACAAAACTCTTCAAGTGGATGCTTTACATGCTGTATCAACTGCAAGCACAGCTCGAGTCAACACACTCCGACTTGTTTATAAGCGTTTATCCCACAGCGCTGTTCAATTCTGGACCCTGATTGGTCAGAAGGTGTTGATCCTGTTTCCTACAACAGCAGCTCTGACAGACGTTCAGCTACAAATCACAGGTTAATATCAGTGCACTCGTTCCAATCACTTCTCCAACAACCATAACAACAGAGACTTTAACGAGGAAAATTGTTCATCTGCTGAAGTTTTCTGTAACATTTATGGAAGGAGTCTCCAGTGTCAGCACTTTGTAACAGTCAGATGTAAAGCTGAAGATCTTCAGGACAGAGGCGTTTATGCTTTACAGCTTCTCAGTGACATGACCAGCTGTGTTTATTTTTTTGTCTTATTAACTTCAAGAGAGAGGAAAAAAAGAGAGACTAGTGACAGAACGAATGTTTATACCTGCTTTAACGTAAGTGAGGACAAGAGCTAACTTTTTTTCATGGATGTTTGACATTATATGTAACTATAATAGGATAAAAAATAACAATGAACTATTCCTTAAACTAACACAAAATTGTAATTGTTGGTAAATTGCTGAGGTATAAGAGGAATACAACACCCTGGAAAATCAACTTCATGGTGGTAATGGTAACTCTGTTGTTGATTATTTTCCTATAATGACATGACAACGAGTATTTTATGCTTTACGTACTGCATATACTGTAGTATAGTGTGTATTATACATGTAGTGTGTTTTATAGAGAATATACTGGTTCTCTATGTATTTTTTTTGTCTAAATCACATTTTTAAGCTTTCATATTTATTGGTAACTAGTTGCATTGCAAGTCAAGACTTTCAAGTTTCTATCACTTCTTTTGTTATATTTGTGTGATTCACAAACTGGCCTGGCTCCATGTGGGGCCAGAGATTGGCCCCTAGGGGCCTAGGCCCACGCAACTATTGGGGAAAAAAACAAAGATCGCAAAATCAGACCTACTGCAGGGTGCCATGGAAACCAGTTTCAAAAATACTGAATATTATGACATTTTCCCATGAACTTGCTTGTTAGTGGTGTAAATGTAAGGTTTTAGGCTATGTAGAAAAGCCAACACACACATACACACTTCAGAAAAAAAAAAAAAAAACCTGGGCGTGTTGATGAAGCTTTATGAGGAAGCTAATCAGAACCCAAAGCGTAATGCTGGCAACCTCTAAGGGCTAAAGACATAACCAGTGTAAACATCTGGACACACGTTTGCTTTATAAACAGTGCACATCTGTGTGTTTGACTGAACCTCGAGTACGACTGCGCGACTCTGATAGCACCTGAAGCCCCCCAGCAGCATTAATTGATTTATCATTCATATTTAATGCAGTTTAATTGGCTAAACAGAAGGGCCGCAATTCACCAGTGCTCAATTATTCATCAGGCTTTCACTCGCTTACCAAAGCTCCAGCAGCGCGGTTTCTCTGGAACGCTCACTATCGTTAACTCGAACACTTTATTCCAAGCGAAGTCGTTAAGATTCTTATACGATAGCCAAACGTGAAAACAATCTGAGTCAGCAAAGAAGCTTAATTACGGCATATTAAACTCATAACACCCATAACGTCAGGATGGTGAATGGGAAGTGTGGAACGGGAAAAGAGACTTCCACCATGTCCCATCTTTCAGAGTTAATCTCTAGAGACGCTGGAAGGAAGGGAATGAGCGCTCGGCCCAGATTCCACGCCTGGAGACAGAAACCGGGGCCGTCGCCAGCACTACATTCATTAAGACTGTTCAATTTGCCCTTAATGGCTTTCTCCATCCTGGTCTCTCGGTTATATCTGTAGCTCCAGCAGCCCACATTCCCCTCCTCTCCATCCCAGAGGTCCCAGTGACTGTAATTAATCCATCCATCTCCTATAGAGCAATGCTCGACTCAACGATGACCGAACAAACCTCAAAATAAAAGAGGAATGAACTTTGGATTATTATTTGCACCTGGAAATAAAATGAAACCTCACATGACACTAACTATCTGTTCATATCAGAATTTCTCCAACGGTGAGACTGCGAGATGGAGAGAAAATCACATTTCCATCTCGGTCGGTTGTCGAATCAAATTTATTCTGTTTTGTCTCTCTGCTACATGCTACATGCTACACGAAGCGCTTGGCTCTCCCTCAACTTCTGTTAGCATTAATAAAATTCAGGCAGTTCGAAAAAAATATATATTTTGCGATTTTTCCGTGTTGAATTCCTACAAGAGATGGAGGTTTCGCCCGGGAAAACCGTCGAAGCGTCTTCGGAAAAGGTCGACGTGACGTTTATTATGATTTCCACTCAGAAAGAAATCCATTAAAAAGGATATGTTGGTCTGTAATTGATTCATACTGAATGATTCTGGAGATACAGAAACAAAGACACAACAGTGTTTCTATAAACAGTGGTGCATGAACACACACACACACACACACACACACCCGGAACTCTTGCAGTGACCTGGCCTCTAAATCCCCCTCTCCACGCTGTATCCAGAGATCAATAAGTAATTTTTTGCAGCTGATTAGTTTGCACTGGGAAGGTAGAAGCTGCCCTTTTTCCCCCCCTTTTATCCTGAGGGTATAATTATGCCCTAAAACGCACACCCTGTTGTAATGACAGCAATCGGCTAGCGCTATCATGCTACGCTAGTTTTAGGCACTAGATAAATAACAAGCCAAACTGGAAAAGGACCAGATATCTAAAAAGCACACTGAATAGGACAAAAACTAAACACAACATATGTTTAGGATCTTAACATGGAGAGGCTGTATATTTTAAAACGCCATCTTGTGTGTCAGAACAACCTGCAAGCTTAGAAGCATTTTTCAAGTACTGTGCATAAGTATTCACCCCCCTGTGACAGCAGTGGCACTAGGGGGTGAATGCTTTTTCATTTCATTCATAAATCATCAGCAATAAACCATCAACATTTTTAGAGGGTTTAATTAAAAAATTGAAACATATTTTGACATTTTTAAACTGTAGTTAGCAGCCATCATGTAAAAGTAAAATGGTGTTGAAAAAAAAAAAAGAAAATGCTTGCAATGTGTAAAGTTATTCATTGATATTTTAGCTCTAAAATATTATAGAACTTTAAAAAAAACTGTGATTTCTAAAATTTTGGACAATTTATATTTAGAATTCGCATATTTTCAACAAATTTTATTATTATACAGTTTAGCTCTGAAATTGTATGAAAGCTAATGAAGATTTTTTAACTTGATTAGACAGTTGTGTACATAAAAGTTCATAAAAGTTATGCAATAACAACTTTTTAAACTAGGTTTATTTTTATCCCCACGTCAATATTATGGGTTATTTTGTGTAGATTCACGAAATATAATCCCAATTAAGGCCATTTCAGTTCCAGGTTGTAACACTACAAAATGTGGAATGGAAATGTTCAAGGGTGTGAATACTTATGCACTGTAAATGAAACAAAAGAGAAGAAGAAATGTTACTGGAGATGGGTCTGAATTCTGGATTCAGAAGTGATCGGTTATGTCCAAATCGCCAGGAAAGGCAACCTCATTCGTTCCCTCGCCCCTCTGCTGGAGAAGATGGAAGAAGAGTAGACACAAAAACGAGACAGAGAGGGCGAGGGCGCGAAGCCGGAGGAGGACAGGAGTCATTTAGGACTTGTTAGGCTTCTGGCTCGTGTGCTGCTAAACCCTGTCTTCTGCCCTCTGCAAGACAAATGGCCCCGGAGCAGTTATGAGGGCAGGAGGCATTAAGTAAATATATGGTTCTCTTTAAAACGACACTCCTGTTGCTACGGCAACCGGCATGTACAGACCCGCAGCGCTGAAGGAATTCAGGAAGCATGCTGCTCAGGCCAGACAAACCACGAGTCCCAGACAGATTTGAAAAATACATGACGCTCCGATCCGCCCCTAGAGGCTTACATTAGAGATGCAGACTGTGTTCCACTGACTGACATGATAGATGCAGAGATACTGTAAGGACACACACACACACACACACACACACACACACACACGAAAAGGTAATCATAATGTGGCTGCATTTTAAAAAACAAACTTCTAACTGTTATTTGCAAGCACGTATATTTGCATTCAAAAGTTTTTTGAACAACATGACACACAACATTTGTTTCATTTTGTCAGCTATTTGTCACTCTATACATCACGAACACTGAAACTCACAAATATTAAACAATATGAGTACAATCAAGAGAAAAGACACTTTCCAGTGATGGCAGGAGAGTTATTTAGTCACATAGTATCTACAAATAATCCTGGTTTCAAAGGACATGCTTTTTTTTTAATCTACAAAATGAAGCAGTTTGAAAATTGGTAATAATCTTCATAATAAAAACAGAGAAAAAAAAAAGAATGATATTCATGGACATGACTAATCCAGAGTTTATCCCAACATCAACAATTTGATTTTCCCAGATTCAAGACACTCTAACTATTTCTAAGTTTAATAAAAAAAAAAATAATAAAAAACCTAAATTTTAACATTTCTGGAAAATATTAGTTTCAATATTTTGTCAAGAATGAAGTCATTGATTAAACTTCTTCTTCTTCTTTTTTTTTTTTTTTTGAAATTTGGTAATATGCTTCATAATTATTAAAAAACTGTGCCACTAGTTCAGTATTCATTGTAAGAACTAATCCATAGTTAATCCTCAAACTTTTCTTGGTTATAATCAGAACTCTCTGATATAAATGCGTAGAAAGGCTATTATAAAAATATCTATTAAAAATACAACAAGCAAGGATTAAAATGCTTGGGGGAGTGCTGTGATAGGAAAATAACCAACAGTGATGTGGTGTGCTGAAGTGGAGTCACTGTTATCACCATGAAGTTGTTTAATTTCCCATAACAGCACATCCCCAAGTGTTCTACTCCCCTTATATTCCTCCACAGCAATTTCCCAACAATTACAATTTTTTCTTCTGTAAAAAAACATCATACATTTTATTCATTTAGAGTTACATTTAATGTTGTGGCACGTCTACAAAACGAGTTAGTTCCTGTTCTCACTTATGTTTCCTCACCAGCCTCTCTTTCTTTTTCTTTTCTTGAAGTTAATGACAAAAAAAATCCCAGCTTGTCATGTTACAGAGAAACCACAAAGTGTAAACTCCTCCGTCCTGAAGATGTCGGAAAACTTAAAGTTAAAGCTTTTCCTCTGATTGTTACAAAGCGCTGACACTGGAGACTCCTTCCATAACTGTTAAATAAACGTCTCCTCACTATATCACTCCCTGTGAGTGAGCTGTTACTATGAAAACGATAACGCATTAGAACGAGCGCATTAATATAAACCTGTGATTTGCAGCTGCACTACCGTCAGAGCTGCTGTTAGAGGAAATGAATCAACAC